>NC_056729.1:559649710-559927210 GCF_019279795.1 Protopterus annectens | reverse complement strand
CCTTGTCCCTTTGCATCCGATTGACTTTTATCTGCAGGCGTCACATCAATTAGTGGATACAGTCGGGCAATGTTGTTCTAGGCAGACCATTTTTGAACAAACCCCCATAGCCACCTTGACCATGGACTGTTCCCAGTTTGAGTGGGGGGCATTACAATGGGAAGATGGTCCAAGGAACATGGTCGCCTTCCGAGACCAAGTTGCATATCAGTGTCCTTGAGATGAGAGCAGTCCTACTAACATTGCAAGCCTTTCAGGATTCCCCCCCCCCCCTTGGAGATTATTGCAGTACACACCAACAACATGTTGGTTGTCTGGTATATCAACAAGCAAGGAGGAACCCATTCTTACCCCTTGTGCAGTAAGGTCATGGGAGTGTGAGAGTGAGCGATACCTTCAGGCTGCTTTCTAATTGCAACGCATATCCCAGGGAAAACCAACAAACTGGCAAACAGACTCAGCAGATCACTCCCGGTTCTGCATGAGTAGTCCCTCAACTGGTCAGTAACAAACAGGGTTTTCCACTATTGGGGTCAGCCTTGTTGTGACCTCTTTGCCTCTCCCATCAACAAGTGCAGCAAGTTCTTCACTCTGATCCCTTCTCCGGGGGAGCCACAGAGGGATGCACTAGTCCACAATTGGCCCCTAGATCTAATGTATGCTTACCCTCCTCTTCCGCTCATCCCCAAGTTTCTTCAGAAGGCAAGCAGGTTGAAGAGCTCAGTCATCCTTATTGCCCCATTCTGGCGCCATCAGGTGTTGCTCCCCTTTCTCTGGTTTCATCTAAAATATCCTCCTTGGATTCTGGAGCCAGGACAGAACCTCCTTTCAAACCTGTCAGGAATGCAACATCCAAACCTTCCAGCCCTCAGATTGACTGCTTGGTTTCTCCCCTTCCAACCCTAGTGAGACAGTCCAGGCTCAAGTCCCCTGTCCAAAAAATCCTTTTGGCCTTACAAAAGGTTTCCACTAAAAAACTCTGCAATAGCAAGTGTAAGAGATTTGTTATTTGGGCCATGAGCAGGAACATTGACCCTTTCTCAGCACCAGTTTCTGACATGTTATTATATTTTAATACCCTTTTTGATGAAGATGCTAGCTTCACCACTATCATCAAATTACAGTTAGCTGCTAATTCCAATTTTCATATGGCAAGTCAATCACGTACTCTGTTCTCCTTTAGACTATGCAAATCTTTCATGAAAGGTGTCTCCTAATTAAAGCCCCCAATTAGGGATCCATCTCCCCCTTGGGACCTCACTCTTGTGCTGCAGGCTTTGACACCGGGACCTTTTGAACTGGCAGCTAGTTGTGACATGAAATTTCTGTCATGGAAGACCACCCTTTTGGTGAGTGTAAATTCTGCTAAGAAGATGTCCGAACTCAAAGTCTTGTCCTCTAAATCTCCTTGCATTCTGTTTCATAAAGACAATGCATTCTTATGCGCACTAATCCATCCTGTATTCCTAAAGTAGCTATTGAGAACAATATTAAGCAATCCATTCAATTGCTAGTGTTCTTCCCCAGTTTCTCTAACAAAGTGACATATGTTCATCTTCTAGATGTTCATAGACAACTTTGTTTTTACCTACACAGGACTAAACAACACAGGAATTCTGATTAGCTTTTCGTACCTTTCTCTTCTCTTAGACTTGGACAAGCGCTATCAAAAATTACCTTGGCAAAATGGATTTCTGACTGCATTTTGTACACTTACTCATCCAAAGGAGTGGAATTACCTAAACCTCCTAGGGGCACATTCCACCAGTGCTATGGCTACTTCATTGGCCTTCTATTCTAGAATTTCCATTGATGATATTTGTTCGGCAGCATCATGGTCTTTTAATCACATTTTTGTATCGTACTACAAGCTGGATATTATTTCAGGATCAGGGCCTCCTTTGGTTCGATGGTGCTCTGGCATAGCTTTCCATTAGGGCCACCCATTCACGTATCTGAGGACTCTGACACTGTCATGAGGAGGAATGAAGGAGACACTATCAGATTTAAAGGTTATGTCTTGCCATAACTTGGCAACTGTGTTTTTTCCTTCATTTATCCTCACTTTCCCACCCAACCATCCCCCTACCTTTCTCTTCTGGAGGAACCTGGATGATGAAGAGACTGTTATGTCCTATGTCTGAGCCTCTTCTGCCAGTCTTTGATGTCTGAATGCTGAATGTTTGAAATTGGCAAGCTCAATCTGAGGTAGTTGGGTTGATGCAGGGCATTATGGGTACGAGGGAGGAGCTTGAGAGTCGGATCCATGTCTGTGGAATGTGGCTGAGCTGGATCCAAGGGTGAGATCCGAGACCCTATTGTGAAGTTGAATGAAGGAATACAACACAGATGCCAAGCTGTGGAAAGACATAACCTTTAATAGAAGCTCCTGTTCAAGACATGGCTAAAAACTCTACCAGAGCTGATTTTTCACTTTGACTTCCCTGTCATTTTTTCTCTAGCTATACATTATTACCAGTCCTTGATAGGGAAGGCAATCGTTCACTTGCATTCTAAATTTCAGCTTAGCCGCCTCCTACTCTGTTACCTTTCCCTCTCAAGTTATTTACTCCCGAACCTTGGTTCTTTTGCTAGTTTCCAGTAAATTTGTCCCCTCTTGCCTATTTTCTACATACCTGTTACCAGGCAGAAATTTTGGTAAAATCTCATTTCTGCATTTCCACACTGATTTAGTTCTTAAATTACTGTATGCTCTGTTGTAATGTATTTTTATTTTCTTTCTCAACCTGGTACTTACTGGAAATGTGTATTAGTGCTATGTTGGTCTTGTATCCAGTTCTAAACCATTTGAATGTCTGAGAGGATTGCTTAATTGATCAAATACACTGGTAGTTAAAGATCAACTGTCCTGACAGTTAAAGGTAAGCAAATCCACTACTTTGGTGAGTGGGCTGAGCATGGACGGTCCCTATCCTTTTTTAGTATACTTTAAGGAAAATGGCACATGATTGTGTGTCTGGCTGGTAGTACAATGCAGGTGATTGCTTCTGCTTGCTGATGGTGTTAAAATACATGGTGTAACTTACTCTTTTAAGTAGGATTAGAAGGTAAAAAAATGTTAATGCTACAGAATTGTGCAGTTCTTACAGTCATCTGTTAGGCTTTGATGCCTATCCTGGTGGAATGCAGGACTGGGGCTGTTAATGTGGTAGCTTGGTAATTCTCAAAATATTATTTGCCTTCTCCACTTGAAAAGCTACACTTGTTCCTTAGAAGTTTTTCAGAAAGTTTGGTACTGTCTGCTAATGTTTTATGATGTTTATTATGATGTGTGTAGTTTTTACACTGGGCGGCCGCCTCACAGCAAGAGGTTCTCTGGTTCGATCCTCGGCTGGAGTGCCTTCTGTGCGGAGTCTGCATGTCCTCCCAGTGGTCGCGTGGGTTTCCTCCGGGTGCTCCGTGTTTCCTCCCACATCCCAAAGACATGCTGTAGGTGGACTGGATACTCTAAATTGGCCCTAGGCGTGAATGCGCGAGTGTGTGTGCCTTCAGTGGAAGGTTGGGTGCCGGGCTGGCAACTTGACATCTTAAAAACTCCACTGCCAATCATGAGCGGACAGGTGATCCGCTGTGGCGACCCCTAACTGGGAAAAGTCAGAAGAAGAAGAAGAATGTAGTTTTTACACTATAGAAATGTCCATACTTAATTATTTACTTGAAATTCAGGGCCATTTCTGTGTCCTGTGGCAACCAGAATTGCAGAATTTTTAATGGGTAAAATGATTTAATGTTACTGCATTTCAGTATCATATTTTCCATCCTCTATTCTTGCACAGACATTAATTAGTGGTGTTTTTGAATTGCAGATGTCCACGATCAGCTGTGTGGAAGGAACACAACTGCAAATTATTTGCAATGTATCCAGGCGCAAAGCAAACAGAAGGAAAAGAGAACAGACAAACAGAAGTTGTCTTTGAAGGTACAGTAAGTTTCCTTTAACTAGACTGATGCTGTTTTGAGCTAAGTGGCCACTTACCTTGCTTTAAGGAAGGTCTTGCATCACATGTCACTCTTGTAACTGAAGCTTATCAGGTGATCAGCTTCATCAAATAAATTTTCATGTAGGAAATTTGACTGGGTAATGCACACACTTTTGCCCATGTCAGCCCTTGTTTGATGTTTGTAGTAAATGGTTGGTTTACTCCAGCATTACCTAGTTGTTCCAGGTGTTTTAATTGTTCAGGCTGTCTTGCTATTAGATGTTGCATTGAAAAATATAATGCACATAATCTTAAGGTTCCTGCAGCTGTTTTTAACATGATTAGGATTAAGCCCATGTTATCAGGTTTGTCCATTAAAAATCCTTTGACTTCATAATCTTGGCAGGCCCTGTCTTTAATTTGTGCTTCTGTTTCCTTGCTGCAGCAATTCCTGTTTTAATTGCACTCTTCTCATGATTAAGATCTCTTTATATTAATTGAAGTTATGTTCAAGTTTTGATGAAGAAAGAATTTATATTGTGTAGAACTCCTTAATCAGATTATTTTCCATGAGATTGACTGATTCAGATGCAGCATTGCCTCTGACATTGCCCATTCTGTCTGAACACTTCACAGTCTACCTGTTGTTTATGACACTGATTAAGCAATTTTGCTTTCTTCTGTTAAATTAAAGAGTGATGCTTTTCTTGCAGTTAATTTGTGGTAAAGTTACAAAGGAGACCTCAGAAAGAGCATTATTTGGGGGAATTTATCAGAAGATTACCAGTCAGAGGGCATCAGGCCAAGAAATGGAAAGTACAGGGTAAGGGATTAAATGCCTGAGGCTAAGGATCCTATGCTTAGCTTCTCTTCAAGGTTCTTCTTGTGGAGGGAATCTCATCTCTCTGTAGTTTCTTATCCAACTGGGGAGTCATTTCTGGTTATTCATCTTCTGTTGCACTAACTCCATGAAAAAAAATGAGCAGAGCACATGCTCTTCCACATCTTTCATTGTTAGAAGTTATCCTCAGATTGAGATATGATTTGCTGGTGGTGATTAATGGCTCAGGACTTGGATCATCTTATTTAGCAATGAGATAAGTGCAGGTCCTCAGTATAGTTCTTCCAAGATTATTTATTTCAGGTTTTATTGCACTTAATTCTCAAGTTTAAAGAATTTCTATTTGAGTTCTGCTTTTCTTTTCAAAGCCTTCACCAGCCGTCACAGTACTACCATCTGGATTTTCATTTAATTGTTTTAGTATGATGTACTGTGTTAGGATATCATAAAGAAGTATACCCTTCAGTAAATATCTAAGGAAGGGTTAAAGTAGTTTCCTTGAGATGTTTACAGCCATAGCCGTTAAAGTACAAGCCACCAAACAGTTATTGGCTTTACATACACAGGTTTCTAAGGCCAGAAGAAAAAAGCTTGGGAACACCCTATCCTTTAGAGACATTCTTCATTATTACCATTTTTGCTGTCTGGAAGTGTCAAGATGCATGTCCCTCTGGACTTCCAAGATGGTTTCATTCTTTTCATTAGTCCAAGAGACTGCTTTTATTTGGAGGGGGCAGTGTGCAGGTATAAGCAATTAATTGTGAAAGGTCTGAATAGTGTGTGCCGAGTTAAATGTACAAGGTACAGTGTAATTGACATTTAAATGTACATTGGCAAGCCGTTCATTAAAAACTAAATGAAGTTTGAAGCTGATAAGTGAATACTTTGTGAGTAACCGCCTCCCCAGCAGCATTAGTATATAAATATATTTAATACAGCAGTGCACAATTTAGTGTTCACTTAGCGGTAGCCTGTGCTTTCCACGAGGCAAAAGTTAATGTCTGCTGAAAGCATGCAGGCTGGGTTTTTTTTTACATCTGAAAGGGGAATAGAGGTAAGAATACAACAGGTAGCAGTCAGTGTAAGTGTGAAGGCATATGTGCTATATTTATATATAACTATAGATAAGAGCATTGAATTAGATTAAGAAATATAGGGTGAAAATGGCAACATTACAGGAGACGCATTTGGATCTAAATGAGCACGTGTATTTGACAAAGAAAGAATTTCTGGCCTGACATGGAGTGGAACATCAGTGACAAGGGAAAGGGAAACCGTAATATTGATTGAAGAGGGAAAAAGACAAAATGGTAGAATTGTGGTAGTAAAATGCTATTGGCTGCAGAGGAGAATTATTCTGGAATGTATTTATATTCCACCTAAGACTAGTATTATGAAGCTTAAAAATGTTAATAGAAGAAAGGGGCTTTCACCAGGAAATATTATTTATGTGTTGGGACTGGAACATGATTTTCAGTAGTGAGGCTGTATCAAGGGGATCTTGTAGAAAAAATTTTAAAAAGTTGAAGTCTGCTAAAGAAATGTATCCACCTCCTCCACATTGCCCAGATTGGATGCAAAACTGACCTGTTTTTTCAGAGACGACCAGGGCTGAGATGGAAAGAACACTCATCACTCATTCCAGCAAGACAACCCTCCAGAAGGATATGAAGGAGATCAAAAGTACTTTGTCAGTGGCCCAGGCTGGAAGAAAAGATCAGACTTGAAGGCAGTTGGCAAGAATTTGCACTTTGGATTACTCGAAAGAGCCAAGCTTATGGATTATGTGTTCATTATTTAGCAGCTATTCAAACAGTGGACAGGGTTATAGGTGGCAACCATAAATGTTCTTAGATCACATCAGGTGTTTTTTCCGGCCTCTGCTAGGCAGAAGGATGTGGGCAGACATTTTAGTTCACATCATAACTGTTGCTAAGAGGAAGAAAATCGTGTCATTCATCCTAGTAAGCCATACTTTTATATATCAGCAGGAAAAAAAGGCAATGAGTGCACCATGAGCTGAAGTCAAAAGTAAAATAACAAGTAAATCCAAAAGGTCTTCTTTGTATTTAAAATCCTCGTTTATTACAAAAGATAAAACTGCAGATAGCAGTTACAACTTGCTTCCTGCAGTTGTTAGCTTCATTGTAATAAACGGGTAACAGCGAAAGAAGACCTTTTGGATTTACTTGTTATTTTACTTTTGACTTCAGCTCATGGTGCACTCATTGCTTTTTTTTCCTGCTGATTTGTTGTTTCTGAGGAGAGTGCTTTACCTGGCAGTGTGTTTCCTTTTTGTTTTATACTTTTATATATAGTCAAAAAAGCATCTGTGAGCAAGATCTTTTTCATTTCTACCAGTAATGTGATTCTGCAGAAATTGAAATTTAGGGTTGATGTTTCGTACAAGTTGTATAACATTTATGGCACCAAGAAGGGTAGGTTGGCAGTTAATGCTTGTGTTGATGCTAACTTGTGTCTAGTCATAATGGACAACTGACAGTTGAGACCGGACATAATGGGTTTCCAATAATGACTGCTGAAAGAAAGTGAAAATAACCTTATGCTTTTTTTTCACCAGTGCATGGCTGTGAAAAAAATGAGTAGCTTCTAAATGTTGAAGTTTCAGTGAGTGGCATGTCTGTCTTCATTATCAGAATGATAAGAGATGTGGACATTTTATGTTGGCTGAACTATGATTATTTTATAGGTTTTTATTGAATGACTGCTTTACTATTGCCTCCCCTCCCTTTTTTATTGTATTTTTATCTACTTTGCAATTATGTAGTGTTTTTATGCAATGTGAAGTTATGGGAATTTAAGGTTTGATGATGATGAAAGCTGCCTGCAAGTAAAGAAAGGATAGTTTGCCATGGTTGTGGGGACTCTGTGGTCATTGTCTGTTGCACATAGTGAGGTTTTCCCACCAGCTGGGGTTAAGTTAGGTTTTAATTTATTGTAGTGATTAGTGGGCAGTGGGTCTTTTTGTGCATATGTCACTGTTCCTGATTTTGCAGAACATCCCTGAATTTGCTTATTTTTCTTCTGACCCTAATTGAATGTTTGATTTTCTGGTATATTATTGAGAATTACAACCAGTTAATGCTAGACATCAGGGTTTCATAATTCTTATTCTTCAGAAAAGGCATACTGATATAAAATTTAATGTTATGTTAACATTGAGTGAATTATTAGTATTTAAAAAATGTCCCTGGTTTTGGATGCTTGTCCTTTCATACTTTTTTTTGGCTTTGTCCCTGATTCTTGAGCAGAGAAGTTTAGAGGTGTATTATTTCTGTGCAGTATAATTAAACAGAAAGGGAAGGGTTACAAGGGTAGACAGGAGTTGAAAGCAATTGGCTCAAAAAATCCAAAACAGTCACATTCTTGGTGATGGGTTTGAGCCTTAGGAGCTGCCCTTTATGGGCTTTGGGGCCCAAAGCTTTAGTAGAGCCATAGCTTTCATTGTAAATAGTTATTTGAGGTCCATTTTAATGCTGCTTTGTTCTCTTCTGTACTTGCTAAATATGTTGGTTCAACTACAGAATCTAGATTAATGAAGACTAGAAGAGTTTAAGTAATGGAGACAGCTGAGATGTCAGTTATTTTGAGCAAAGGAAAGGCCACCTTCATTTTTGGTGTCAAAAAGTAGGCCTTTGAGGTTGTCAGTTGACCTCCTGTGGATCCCCTGGGCTTCCTTCTTGTATGCCATTTCTCAGTGGCTGTTGTATCACTGTTCTCTTTTATTTGGGTTATATTGAATATAGTGATGTGGAATGTTAGTGGCCCAATGAGCCCAGTGAACAGAGGAAGAACATTTACTTGTGTCAAATAGTTCCTTCTCCTGTAGTTTGGCTGCAGTTAGCAACTCTGTTGTTTTTGGAGTATGTCAATCTCTTAATGTTACGTTTTGTGCAAGAGGATCATAGCAGTTTTGCTTTGCCTAGAGGTCTCTGTTTAGAATGATGGAGCACAAGATAGATAAATGGGGAATGTGCTTATGAAGTTGTTTTGGGAACATTACTACCTGAATGAGGTTAGCATCAGTAAATCCCCTGGGTATTTCTCTTCAGGAGTTTAGCAGTATGATGGGAGATATTTACCTAAGCAGTAGGTGTAATGTTTGTAGGAGACTGGAACATAGTGATTCAATTGAATGCTGAACAGTGGAATAAAAGGAAAGAGCAGTACCTTAGAATGCCAATATTCTGAGGATGTACTGTAAGATGTTTGGATTCTGTGATGTTGCTGAATGTAGGGGCAATACAAGGTGTATGGTTTACATAATATTCCACAGTATATGTGAAGTATTACGGAGTCGTACAATACTGATATTTTCAGAGGATATTAACCTGGTGTAGAGGATATTAGCATCCCCAGTGACTATATCTGATCATGTTCCACTGATTTCAAGAGTAAAGTCCAAGGCTAGTGACATAGGATGCGAAAACATTCTTGACAAGTATCACAGTTTCAGGGCATGGTTAGCTGAGCAATGGGCACAGTGAGATATGATTTTGTATTCCTCCTGCAGTGACTGGTTTCAGAAGAAGTTGAGAGATGAGACCATAGGACATGTAGTTGTGACTATGGTGGGCATTGTTTGGGTTCTGAGGTCATATTACAGCAAGCTATATGTAATAGAGGGTTGCCAGTGGGATTAAGAGTTGAATACTATAGGAAAAACTTGATAGCTGCCAAATGAGAAGTACAGTATCTTAGCAGGCATAGACAGCAATGGCTGTAATTCATGATGCGGAAGTGAACGATTCCTTGGATTTGCAAACCCTAGAGAACTCAACAGGACTAGATGGATTTTGTAAGGAACTTTATAAGGTGAACAGAAAATGTGTTACGGCAAAGTTTAAGCATCTGTTTGCTCAGATCTTGGTGAAGGACAAGATATTTTCAAGATGGAGAGATGTTTTTGTTTTCACCCTTTGCAAACGAGAGAGAGCCAAATATTCCAACTTTGTGCAGATCTATTTCCTTTTTAAATTTAATTTTGAGTTTTTCTTGACAACTGAAGCAGTGAGATTCAAGCTTTTTTCAGTTAGTATGCAGTGATCAGTGTTGATTTGTAGTAAAGTGCTAGACATCTGATAATACTTACAAGACTTTTATGCTGATTCTGTGTGCACATTACTCAGGTGGACCACTGGTTTTAGGTTTGTCATATGCCAGAATGACATTTAACTAATGTAAGTTGGGAGTGTTTGTATTTATGGGCAGGATATGTTTCTCGATTGAATTTGGCAGTCTAATCCAGGAAGTATACAGGGATGCTAAGATTTGTTTTTTTAAGCCAGTGAGCATCTCATGGGGCCGTTTTATGCTGGAATGTGGGCTCTACCAGGGCTGCTCTGTATCTTCATTTCTCTTCACTATAAATATAGAAGCACAGGTGGCAATTAGGGCATCTCTGTTGGCAGGTTACCAGTGTTACAGCAAAAAAAATATTCTCTTATGACTTCTTGTCATATTTAGTAGACAAAGAATCAGAAACTGTGTAGATTATATAATAATGTTTGCTCGGTTTACTAGCCCCTCAGGGTATAAAGTAAAATGTGTGAAAAACACAAGACATTTCTGGTAATTTTACCCAATCCCCAGCATTAAAAATGCCATTTTTGTGGAATGACAAAACAGAAATATCTAGGAATGTAAATAGCACCTGCAGTGTCAGATACCATGTTTTTTTTATGTCAAGATGTATGTTCTTCGTGTTTTACTGTTGCAGTCATTACATTTGGGTTATCTGCTTGCAGGTAGCCCTCAGTCGGCCTGATTAACAAAGTCTTGGGTCCTGCGTCGGTTGCTGTCCCTTCTTCCATGACGTCAGGTCGTCAGGGGTATAAAACATGCAGCCGATGCCATTACACCAGTCTTTCTTGCCGTGCAGTGCCCGAAGCAGAAGCAGCTCTCAAGTGCCAGTCGGCCGTCTCCTGAAATTTTCATTTTTGAGTTTCAGAACCGAAGTCTTCACGTAAAGCTAAGTACCCTGTTGGGGAAACTTTTTCTTGCTCCTTACCGATGTCAGTAGAAGTTAATAATTGCATTACTTGTGGAATGCAAATACCGCATAAAGATTTTCATCCATACTGTATTCCTTGCCTAGGCCCTGACCACGATGTACCTTGCTGTCAGTTTTGTGCTTTGTTTAGTCAGCGCACTGTCCATCATCGCTATATTTTCGCCTCTAAATATTTTGGTTCTCGGTTTAATTATCCAGAAATGTCGTCGGTTAGCCATCCGACTACCGGAATTCCGAAAAAACGCAAAGATAAAGACAGAGACAGGCCACCAAGGTCCAAAACTGCTGACGACGTTTCTCCTAAGACAGTCGCCATTTCGCCGGTACTCAGTGAGGCGCTTTCGCAGCCCCTGATACCCGCTACTTCTGATTCGCAGGCCTCTACTGAGACCCATTCACAGTCCGGTATGCTGCGAGATGCTTCAGCTATGGAACCTGCGGATGTCTCTACCTTGGATGGGTCCAGAGCCGCTGTGCAGGCACTGGCTTCTGAGGGTGTATTTAGGCCTATGGACTTAAGTTAAACTGACGCCTCCTTCTTTACTTAGGCCTAAATCTCGAACCATGCCTAAAAAGTTGACGCCCAGACCACATGCTCAGGCCTTTATGCCTAAAAAACAAATGATAAGGACGGCTGAAGATCTAATAAGTCTAATCAGGGGTATCCCCCCCCCCCCCCAAGAGGCCTAGGACTTAAGTTGTTTATGAATCTTCTGATCAGGATTCTGTTTTTTCTGATTCTTCTGATGATCTAGATTTGCCCTTATCTACTTATGAAGATTCTGATGCAGAGGACTCCATTCCCTCTGCTTCCCCTCCTGAGGATTTTTCTTTTGGGGAAACCTTACATACTCTAAGGGAGCATTTCCACTGGGAAAGCCAGGATTTTTCTTATTCAAAAAAGAGGCTTAGGGATTTCCTTCTCCTACCTCAGCATAGGCCTTTAGCTATTCCTCCTGTACCAGACAGTGTTGATATTTTTTTTGGAATCTAGTTTGGCCCCGATTCCTTGCCTCCTGCTCCCAGAAAACCTGACCGATACTACAGGGTCCCGAGTCCTACAAGTTCCTTTTTAAAAATCCTACTGCAGAACCAGAAACTATTTCACAGGGGCCCAAGGGTGTTTAGGCTTCTACTGCTAAAAATCCTACCTCTTCTGATAGACACTCCAGGGCGCTGGATAGATGGGGTAAGAAGGTTTACACTTCTGCAACCTTGGCCATTAGAGCTTTAAACTTGCCAGTTTCATATGTTAAAGTATCAGCAACATGTTATTGGATTGCTTAAACAGAAAATCGTTGATTCCTGACTGTGTGGAAAATAAAGAATTACAGGATTTAATGCATTCTGCTGAACAAGTTGGAAAACATACTTTGCAGTGTGGTTTTGATTCATTAGAGGCCTCTTACAGGGCTGCTCTTACTGGGTCTGTGCTCAGAAGACATGCTTGGTTTAAAGAGCAATCTTTGTCTTATGTTAAAGCTAAATTGTTAGATGCTCCTTTAAATCAGGGCCGCCTGTTTGGCAGCAAGGCTGAGGAAGTTCTTAAAAAGATGGAAGATAAAGCTAAATCTATGCAAACTGTTAAATATTTCTTTCAAGTTCAGCCTCCTAGATTTAGTAGGCACTGGCCCTCTAAGAATTGGTCCTTTCCAGCCCCTTCCAGGTCTTCTCAAGCCAAACCCAGACACAGCAGAAACCCCAGGTTTCAGTCCTAGGAGACACACAGGACTAAGCAGTGGGGGGCCTTCACTTCCAAATCTGGGAGTAATAAGACTTCCCCCTATGGTAAACTGTCTCAATGACTTCCTTTTAAAATTTCCAAGCACTTATCAACTGACTGCCCCCTTGGAGGGAAAGATTGCTTTTCATGCAAAGAATTGGGAACTCATTACCCAGGACAAATAGGTTCTAAGTATAGTGTCCCAGGGATACAGATTTCACTTCCACACGTTGCCAATACCAAGCGGATGGCTGGACCTACTCCCAAATCAGTGGGCAGAGGCTCAAAAAACAAGTACTTTCTCTCTTAAGCATGGGGGCTATTCAACTGGTACCAGAAGAGGAAAAGGGACAAGGCTTTTATTTGAGACTTTTCCTGGTACCCAGAAAAGACAACTCATGGCGTCCTATCCTGGACCTGTCTACTCTAAACACCTTTTTGGAGATTCCAAAATTCAAGATGCTGACTCTTCACCAGTTACTTCCTGTGCTAGGCAAAGATGCCTGGTTGGCAGCACTAGATTTAAAAGAAGCATACCTGCACATCCCAATCAGGGAATCTTGCAGAAGATACCTATGCTTCAAAGCAGGCTACACGCACTATCAGTTCTCTGCACTGCCCTTTGGCTTATCTGCTGTGCCCAGGGTATTCACAAAGTGCCTAGCTCCAGTTATTGCATTTTGCAGGCAAAGAAATATTCAGATATACCCATACCTAGATGATTGTCTAATTCAGGCAGAAAGCCAGGACATACGTTTGAATCATCTGGCCTTTGTACAAAGGGTTCTGACTTGTCTGGGATACACCATAAACCAAAAGACAAATACTGCAAGCCTTGGGGTTCATGGCCTCCTGCATTCTTCTAATTCCATATGCAAGACTGCATATGAGGAAACTACAGTGGTATCTAAAAAGCCTATGGTGTCAACATTCTCAAAATCTAGAAGCAATGATTCCTATCATACCTTGCCTACGCCTAGAGTTCCTTTGGTGGGAAGAGGCCTGCCACCAAAACAAGGGACTACCTTTCACACCACCCCCTGCCGCCCAAACCCTAACAACAGACACATCAGATTATGCATGGGGGGGGGGGGGGGGCACCTGGCAGGGAAGTGCATTCAGGGCAAATGGAACCCAAGTCAAATGCACCTGCATATCAATCAAAAATAAATTTTAGCTGTACAGAATGCTCTGACAGCCTTCAAGGACCACATTCTTCCAGGACAACTAATGGTAAAGACGGACAACACCACTGTTAAATGGTGCATAAACAAGCAGGGGGGGTACACATTCTTACCCCCTCTGCAGACTAGCTATAGCATTGTGGAACACAGCCTTGAGCTACCAAGTGCACCTACAAACTCAATTCCGCCAGGAAAATTAAATACACTGGCAGACAGACTAAGCAGAAACCTCATGGACCGACACAAGTGGAAATTGTAACCAAGGATTTTCAACATGTTGACAAACCATTGGGGGAGCCCAGATGTAGACTTGTTTGCCTCTCCCCAGAACTATCAATTGGACAAATTTTGCACAAGGACTCCCCACAAAGAAGCCTGGAAAGTGGATGCTCTGTCCTTCATCTTAAAAAACCTGTCAGTCTATGCCTTCCCCCCTCTTCCTCTGCTCTCCAAAGTACTGCTAAAAATCAAACTGGGCAAACCAAGGATGATTTTGATTGTTCCACACTGGCTGCGCCAACACTGCTACCCCCTCCTGTGCAGTGTGTCATGGTTATCCCCATGGCACCTGCCTCAGACTCCTTCCCTGTTGTCTCAGCAGGAGAGCCAGATTTTGCACCCTCAGCTTCTAACGCTGAACCTTGCAACCTGGCTAATTACATAATCTCTCTTTTACCATCCCTCAGTAAACCTGTGATGGATATCATTTTAGAGGCAAGGAGGCCTAGTACTAGAAAATCTTATGCTGAAAAATGGAAAAGATTCTAACCCTGGAACCAATCTCAAGGGATGAGCACAACAGCGCCCAATTTACCTCAGATTTTACAATACTTAACTTTGAGATGCTTCACGAGGGCCTGTCTTTTTCCTCCATTAAAATCCACGCCTCAGCCATTTCATCTCATTGTTACACAGAACCTCCCCTTTTCTCTCATCCACTGCTTGAGCAGTTCCTCAGAGGGGCCAGAAATTTGAGACCACCCAGGAGAGCTCCAACCCCAGCCTCTAGGACCTTAACTTTGTTTTGGAAAAACTCACTCTACCACCTTTTGAGCCAGCTGCTACTCCAGACTTAAAATTTCTTTGTTGGAAAACAACTTTCCTTTTAGCAATCACTTCAGCTAGAAGGGTATCTGAATTACAGGCCCTTATGGCAGTGGAACCTTTCATCATCTTTCATGCGGACAGTGTGTCCCTCAGAACCAATCCGTCCTTCATGCCCAAGGTGGTATCCAGTGTGGCTCTTAATCAGTCCATTCATTTGCCAACCTTCTTTCCCAATCCACAGAACAAAGGGGAATGGATACTGCATTCTGATGTGCACAGACAACTTAGATTCTACTTGGACAGGACTAAACCTCAAAGGAAATCTGAACAACTGCTGGTAGCATTTGCTGCAGGGGCAGAGGGGAAGGCTATTTCAAAGCAAACCATTTCTAAATGGTAGGCCATTGCATTCATTTCTGCTATAAGCACCATGGAAAACCTATACCCCAGGGGATCAGACCTCACTCCAACAGGGCTGCATCTATCTCTACAGCCTTTCTCAGAGGTGTCCTTACCAGGGACATCCTAGAAGCTGCTACTTGGAGTTCTGTACATACTTTCACCAAGCATTGTCATTTGCCAGTTTTCTCTAAATCCAGAGCTGGCTTTGCCACTGCAGTCTTGCAGGGCCTTTTAGCTGGTCCTAATGTTATCTAAATTCCTCCTCCCAACCATAGCTTTGGAAATCTACCCAAATGTAATGACTGGAACAGTGAAACATGAAGAACATAGTACAGTTGTGTACACTTACCATAAATGTAGATGTTCGAGTGTATTTACTGTTGCAGTCCTGGTTACCCTCCCTCCAGCCCCCTAACTTCTTTTGGTTATACCTCTACTTTCCTTTGCTATGCTTAAAAGCCTTTTTGGTGTATTTGCTTTTTTGTTAGAGGTATATCATTGTACTTTTACATTTAATTGCTTCCCATTAGGGGGGCACCTGACATCTGGGGCAAGAAAAACTGATGTAATGGCATCGGTTGCATATTTTATACCACTGACGACCTGACATCATGGAAGAAGGGACAGCAACCGACGCAGGACCCAAGACTTTGTTATTCAGGCCGACTGAGGGCTACCTGCAAGCAGATAACCCAAATGTAATGACTGAAACAGTGAATACACTCTAACATCTACATTTATGGTAAGTGTGCACAACTGTACTTTCTTTTACCACTGTGCATTTACCATATTCAGATGATACCTAGCAAATTGCCAAAATACTTAAGTAGGACTTCCATGATGGCTGCAAACTGATCAACACAGAACTTCATTTCTACCAGTGTGAAAGCAGAACTTAAGGAGTGCAATTGAAAGTTTTTTTTTGGTAAAATTCAGTTACTGGCTAGTGATTGTACTGCCTTGAAAGAATAAATTTGGAAAACCTGAAAGAAAATCAACCAGAAAATATGAAGTGAAGACACTGGGAAGGATTTTGCAATTTATTCAGCAAAAAACATTTCAAGCTTTAGCATTGGTTAAAGAAATGCCTTCCAGTAATTTAAAGAAAATAATAAATCAAATGTACTCCGAGGTGATTAACTCTGAAGGAATATATTAATTCAAACAACAAAAGGCTGGAAAAATAGAAGTTTTAACTAGCCATTTAGATGAACTGATAAAACTGCAAAAATCAGAGGCTGACCTGAAGAAAAAACTGTCTAAATATGAGGATGTTCTTCATCTCACATTGCTGCAGTCCTTACACTTGGGTAGTCCGCTGTCCTCGGTCGGCCCGAATATCAAAGTATTAGGCTGACGTCGGTCAAGGCGCTTAAGACTGACATCAGGACGTCAGGGTACAAATGCGCATGACCGACGTCATATCCTCAGTCTTTTTTGCCACATGGTCTGATGCAGAAGCAGCGTTGCAAGTGCCGTTCGGCATTCTGAAATTTTTCGAATTCGGAGTTTCAGACCGAGTCAAAGTTGGCTAAGTACCCGTTGGGAATATTTTAGTTTTTCTTGCCTCAGTGGTTTACCGGATGTCAGAAAAAGTGAATAACTGTATTTCTTGTGGGAAGCAGATACCGCATAGGGATTATCATACTTTGTGTATTCCTTGTTTGGGGCCTGAGCACGACGTTGTTGGGTGTCGCTTTTGTGCTAGGTTCAATAAGCGCACTATTGCGAAGGTTAGATTGTGCCAGGTTGGTCTTCGAAGCGGTGCAATTATAAGATGCCGCCGGATGCTCCGGCGCCCGCTTCTTCAAGAAGCAAAGACAAAGCAGCTAAACCCAGGCAAGAAGAGTCGTCTGCGGACGCCGGTTCTTTAGAGGCCAGTGGAACCGGTGGTTCCCGGAGGCTTCTCTGGAGTCCCAGGGGGAGACTTTGATATTGCAGGATGTGGCCTCTCAGGAGGCAGGTCAGGCTGAAGGGGCTTCTCAGGTTTCTGTACTCCCCTCCCTTCCTAGGGTGGTTAGGCCCTCTCCTTCTGTTTCCAAGGCTTCTCCCAGAGGCAGGCCAGGTTTAGCTTCTGTTGGTGTCACTCCTAGTTCAACAGGATCTGTGCCCAAGAAGCACATGCTTAAAATGGCAGAAGATTTAATTACTTTGATTAGAGGTTCTTTGCCCCCTCCTGATAAGAGGCCTAGGGTGGAACCAGAGTTGGGGAGTTTTGAGCAGGCTTTGGATGTTTCAGAGTCTTCGGCTGAAGACTTGCAGGAGTACTCTCCTTATTCTGATTCTGATGCAGATGATTCGACTCCTTCTGCTTCTCCTCCAGAGGATTTTTCTTTTTCAGAGACTCTTCATTCCATGAGGGAACATTTTAAGTGGGAAGGTCAGGACTTCTCTGATTCCAGGAAAAGGCTTAGGGAATTTTTGCTTTTACCCCAGCATAGGCCTTTGGCTATACCACCTGTTCTGGATGTTGTGGAAGATGTGTTTGCAGAGGCTTCACTTAATCCTGATTCTTTGCCTCCTGCTCCTGTTAAACCGGATAGGTAAAACAGGGTGCCTGAGGCTCATAAATATCTTTATAAGAGTCCTAGGGCGGACCCAGAAACTGTTAGTCAGGGACCTAAGGGTGTCAAGGCCTCTGTTGTAAAAAATCTGGTTCCTCCAGATAAAGAGGCCAGAGCTTTGGATAGATGGGGAAAGAAAGTCTATACTTCTTCCACCTTAGCTATGAGGGCGTTGAATTGCCAGTTTCACATGTTGAAATATCAAAACTATCTTCTTTCTCAATTGAAGTCTAAGGTAGATGCTCTGGCGGAAGGCATTGACTGTAAAGAATTACAAGATTTGGTACATGTCTCTGAACAGGTGAGTAAGCATTCTTTACAATGTGGTTTTGATGCTGTACAGGCCTCGTCTAGGGTGGCTGCCACTGGGTCAGTTCTTCGCAGGCACGCCTGGCTGAGGGATCAGAATTTATCTGACCATGTTAAGACAAGGATTTTGGATGCTCCCTTACAGTCTGATGTGTTGTTTGGTTCACCTGTGGAGTCAGTCTTGAAGAAAATGGAAGACAAGGCTAAGTCTATGCAGGCTGTTAAAGATTTTTTGCAAGTTCAGCCTCCGAAGTTTAGTAGGAATTGGCCTGCTAAGGGGTGGACGTACCCTTCTTATGATTCACAGTCTAGGAGTAGATCTAGACGTGGTAGGGACAGAGCTCAGAGCTCCTTCAGACCTAGAACAGGGAGTTCACCTGCACAATCTTCAGGTGAGGGCAGGGGCCAGTCCTTTCTTAAACAGGCCCAATGACCTACCTTTTCAGCTGCCAGATCCTTCTTGCCTGGCAGCACCTTTGGGAGGAAGGTTGGCACTCTTCAAGGAAAATTGGAGTTGGATTACCCAAGACAGATGGGTATTGGATATCATACACCAAGGTTACAGGTTTTATTTCCATACCTTGCCTCCTTTCAAAGGCATGCCGGACGTTCCTCCTCAGCAAAGACTAGAGGCTCACAAACAAATTTCTCTGCTGTTCCTAGTACCAAAGAAGGGGAACACGTGGAGACCAATTTTGGATTTATCTATCCTCAACACTTATCTGGACATTCCCAAGTTCAAAATGTTGACGTTACAGCAGCTTTTACCTCTGCTGGGCAAAGATCACTGGATGGTGACTCTGGATCTCAAGGAGGCTTACCTTCATGTTCCTATCAGGCTAAGTTGCAGGAAGTATCTGCGTTTTCGGGCTGGGACTTCTCATTATCAGTTCTCTGCATTGCCCTTTGGCTTATCTGCTGCGCCCAGTGTGTTCACGAAGGTTCTGGCTCCAGTGATAGCTTTCTTCAGGCTAAGAGGAATACAGATCTATCCTTATTTGGACGATTGCCTGATTCTGGCCCAAGGAAAGGACGAACTTCTTCATCATTTACAATATGTGATAGCAGTGCTAAGATGCCTGGGGTATTCTGTGAACGAAATAAAGTCCAGTCTAGTACCCTCTCAGGACATGTGCTTTCTGGGTGTGAGGCTGAATACAGCATCCCAGATGGCCTTTTTGACCCCGGACAAACAAAAGAATCTTTCTCTGTACTTCCATCAATTGTCTCATCAGTCCAGGCTGACTGCAAGGACAGTCCTTCAAGCCTTGGGGTTCATGGCATCTTGTATTCTGGTGCTTCCCAATGCCAAACTGCATATGAGGAAGCTACAATGGTATCTCAAAAATGTATGGACACAGCACTGCCAAGATTTGGACACTGTCATTCAGATAATACCTTGCATTCAAAAGGAATTTTTGTGGTGGGCTCAGGAATGTCACCTAAACAAGGGACTCTCTGTGACCCGCCAGAGGCGAGTCAGATTCTAACGACAGATGCCTCAGACAAAGCTTGGGAGCTCATCTAAATGGAAAGTGGGTACAAAACATGGCCTGCCAGACTTCAACATCTACATATCAACTTGAAGGAGATGTTAGCAGTCCAATTTGCATTGATAGCTTTCAAGGATTTACTTCTTCCAGGGCAGGTGTTGGTTCTAACAGACAACACAACTGTCATGTGGTACATCAACAAGCAAGGGGGAACACATTCTTATCCTCTATGCAGACAAGCAATGATTTTGTGGGAGACTGCTCTCAGTTTACAGCTAAATCTTCAGGCAAGGTTTCTGCCGAGCACAAAACTCCTTAGCAGATGTGTTGAGCAGACAAATTATGGATCCCCACGAGTGGAAATTGGATCCTCATGTATTTCAGAAATTGACAGTGTTATGGGGAACTCCAGACATAGATCTGTTCGCCTCCACTAAACTACCAGCTGCCAAAGTTTTGCACAAAAGGTTTCATCCCACAGCTTGGAAAGTGGATGCTCTTTCATTCAATTGGAGCAATCTTCATGTGTATGCCTTTCCACCTCTGCCTCTCCTCCCAAAGGTACTCCTGAAGGTCAGACAGGACAAGCCAAAGATGATTTTAATAGCTCCAGATTGGCCTCGACAGCACTGGTACCCATTACTGAGAAGTCTGGTATGGGAGCCTCCATGGCCTTTGCCTTGATTCCACACCTGCTGTCTCAGGAGAACAGTCATTTACTCAATGTCAAACTTCACTCTCTTCACCTAACAGCCTGGCATATTCTGTTTTAAACCCTGGAGGGTCTCAGCTTCCACAGCAAGTTTTGAATGTTATTTTGGAGGCCAGAAGGCCTAGTACAAGGAAAGTGTACGCAGATAAATCGAAGAGATTTTTATTTTGGAGTACAGCAAAGGAATTTGATGTTTCTAAGCCTAATTTAAGTGTGGCTCTTCAATATCTTACTGAGTTACTGGACAAAGGTTTGTCCTTCTCTTCTATTAAGGTTCATGCTGCAGCAATTTCTGCTCACTATGACTGTGACCCACCATTGTTTTCTCATCCTTTGTTTAAGCAATTCCTTAGAGGGGCAAAGGATATAAGATCCCCACGTAGAGCTCCTACTCCTGCTTGGGATCTCAATTTTGTGTTGGAGAAACTCACTCTACAACCTTTTGAGCCTGCAGCTACTGCCGAGTTGAAATATTTATCATGGAAGACTGCTTTTTTGTTGGCCATTACCTCTGCGAGAAGGGTTTCTGAATTACAGGCCCTTATGGCGGTTGAGCCTTTTTTAATTTTCCATAAGGATAGGGTATCTTTACGTACTAATCCTTCCTTTATGCCTAAAGTGGTTTCTAGTGTGGCTTTAAACCAGACTATTCATTTGCCTACTTTTTATGCAAACCCCCAAAATAAAGGGGAAAAGATTTTGCACACTTTGGATATACACAGGCAGTTGCGATATTATTTGAGCAGAACTAAAGGGTTCAGGCAGTCTCAGCAGCTATTTGTCTCTTTTGCTTTGGGTTCTCAGGGCAAGCCTGTGTCAAAACAAACTATTTCTAAGTGGATTGGGTTTTGTATTGCTTTCTGTTATTCCCATCATGGTAAGGAGATTCCAGCTGGGATTAGGCCTCATTCCACTAGGGCTACTTCCACTTCTACAGCCTTTTTAAGGGGGGTGGCAACTAAAGATATTTTGGAGGCAGCTACTTGGAGTTCAGTGCATACTTTCTCTAAGCATTACCACCTTCCACTTTACTCTAAATCTAGGGCTGGTTTTGCCACTGCAATTTTACAGGGCATTTTGGCAGCTCCTACTGCTTTATAGTTTTGCCATCCTCCCTTACCTCTGCTTTGGGATTCTACCCAAGTGTAAGGACTGCAGCAATGTGAGATGAAGAACATAGTACAGTTTTGTACCTACCATAAATGTAGATGTTCGAAGATCCACATTGCTGCAGTCCAATTTACCCTCCCTCCTTCCCTCTGTAGTTAGAGGTTGTGTGGTTTGGGTTGTAAATATTGTGGATGTTGTATATATTGTACATAGGATTAGTGCAAGGGTGATTGGTTGTTTTTTGCTGTCTTTTGGTTTTGACCTTTCTTTTTAGGGTCTTCTGACATCTGGGGCAAGAAAAGACTGAGGATATGACGTCGGTCGTGCGCATTTGTACCCTGACGTCCTGATGTCAGTCTTAAGCGCCTTGACCGACGTCAGCCTAATACTTTGATATTCGGGCCGACCGAGGACAGCGGACTACCCAAGTGTAAGGACTGCAGCAATGTGGATCTTCGAACATCTACATTTATGGTAGGTACAAAACTGTACTTTTCTCAAGAACTATGTAAAAAATAGTTAGAAAACCAGAGAAAACCTGAGATTTTCTGCTGTACCAGAGAAATTGGAAGGAACAGATTTTATTAATTTTATGAAAGCACAGATAAGCAACTGGACTTGTGTTCTACAGCAGACTTGATACTGATAAAATTGTGGTAGAAGGGCAAAGTATTAAAAACTGTAGACAGGCGAGTGTTTATAGAAGATGATTATTCACTGTATACCAGGCAGAAGAGAAGCAAATTTATCCCAGCAATCAGGGAATGTTGAGACACAGTTGTGAGATTCAAGCTGCTGTGTCCCGCTGTCTTCAATGTGTTTTTTTTTTCCTGGAGGATAAAAGCCGTTTTTGGCACAGAACAGCCTAAGCTGGAAATAAATAAGTTTGTCCAACAAAAAGCGAGTCGGCAAGCAGAAGGGGGACTCTGCGTCTCATTCTTCTGATGGTAAGATTCATTGGGAGAGGGAGATGAGCAGGAAGTCCAGCAACTCTGAAATTAGTGAAAAAATATACTATAAAGCATCTTTTCACATTTGCGAAATATGGCTTTGCAAGAAAAGTGGATGAAAAACACTGTTCTTTTGTTTTTAAACTTGTGGGTGGACTACTAATGTTGAGAAGGATGCTGTTTTTATTCTTATTTGTATAAAACATTTCAAGATATAAACTGCATGTTATACACAGTAAAACAGTTTTGTGTAGTGTATAGTCGTGTATTTTAAATGTGGGACAGTATTTTCAGTGACTGTTGTATATGTTAAAGACATTTAAAGTAACAAGTCATTTTTAGTTGTAATATATATATAGGATGTTGCAGTCATTACATTTGGGTAATATGCTGTCAGGTTGCCCTCAGTTGGCCTGATTAACAAAGTCTTGGGTCCTGCGTTGGTTGCTGTCCCTTCTTCCATGACATCAGGTCATCAGGGGTATAAAACATGCAGCCGATGCCATTACATTAGTCTTTCTTGCCATGCGGTGCTCAAAGCAGAAGCAGTTCGCAAATGCCAGTCGGCCGACTCCTGAAATTTTCATTTTCGAGTTTCAGAATGGAGGTCTTCAACTAAAAGCTAAGTACCCCATTGGGGAAACTTTTTCTTGCTTCTAAATATTTTGGCTCAAGATTTAATTATCCAGAAGTTTTGTCAGTTAGCAATCCGACTACCGGAATACCTAAAAAATGCAAAGAAAAAGACTGACACAGACCATCGAGGTCCAAAACTGATGACGATGCTTCTCCTAAGACAGTCGTTAGTTCGCCGGTACTCAGTGAAGTGCTTTCACAGCCCCTGATACCCACTACTTCTGATTCGCAGGCCTCTACTGAGACCCATTTGGAGTCTGGTATGCTGCAAGATGCTTCAATTATGGAACCCGCGGATGTCTCTACTTAGATGGGTCCGGAGCCGCTGTGCAGGCACCGGCTTCTGAGGGTGTTTTCAGGCCTACAGATTTGTATATTAGACGAACACCATCTTCAAAACTAAGGCCAAAATCTATATCTAAAAAAAAACGGGACCACATGTGCAGGCCCCTATGCCTAAAAAACAAATGATCAAAATGTCTGAAGATTTAATTACTCTGATCAGGGGTAGCCAACCCCCTCCTTCTAAGAGGCCTAGGTGTGAGTATGAATCTTCTGAATAGGATTCTATTTCTTCTGACACCTCCAATGAACAGGATGTGTCTATTCCTACTTATGAGGACTCTGATGCAGAAGATTCCATTCCTTCTGCTTCTCCCCCAGAGGATTTTTCTTTTTGGGAAACTTTACATATCTTAAGGGAACATTTCCACTGGGAAAGTCAGGATTTCTCTGAATCTAAAAAGAGACTTAGGGATTTTCTACTTCTTCCTCGGCATAGATCTTTGGCTATACCTCCTGTTCTAGACATTGTTGATTATGTTTTTTTCAGAATCTAGTATGGCTCCTTGTAAGCCAGACAGATACTACAGGGTTCCTGACTCCCACAAATTCCTTTTCAAAAATCCTTTTGCTGATCCTGAAACCATTTCTCGGGGTCCCAAGGGCGTTAAGGCCTCTACTGCTAAAAATCCTACCCCTTCTGATAGAGATTCCAGGGCGCTGGATAGATTGGGTAATAAGGGTTATACTTCTGCAACCTTGGCAATCAGGGCTTTAAACTGTCAATTCCATATGCTGAAATATCAACAGCATATCATGGGACTACTTAAACAGAAAATGATGTTAATCTCTGACTGTGTGGAAAGTAAAGATTTACAAGATTTATTACATTCAGCTGAACAAGTTGGAAAACATACTTTGCATTGTGGTTTTGATTCCTTGGAGGCCTCTTGCAGGGCTGCTGTAACTGGATCTGTGCTAATAAGGTCCGCCTGGCTCAAAGAGCAAACTCTGCCTGACCATGTTAAAGCAAAATTATTGGATGCTCCTTTACAACAGGACCGTTTCTTAGGTAATAAGGCTGAAGAAGTGTTAAAGATGGAAGATAAAGCTAAATCTATGCAAACTGTGAAAGATTTCTTACAGGTGCAATCTCCAAGATTTAGTAGGCACTGGCCTACTAAGAACTGGTCATTTCCAGACCCTTCGAGAGCCATTCAAGTCAAATCCAGACATTCCAAAGGCTCCAGGTTTCAGTCACAAGGAACTTTTAGAATAAAACAATGGGGTGACTTCACCTCCAAATCTGGAAACAACAAGGCACCTCCCTATGGTAAACAGTCTCAATGACTTCCCTCTACAATCACCAAGCACTTACCTTTTAGCTGCCCCTTTAGGGGGAAAACTGGCACTTCATGCACAAAATTGGCAACTTATTACCCAGGACAAATGGGTTTTAAATATAGTATCCCAGGGATACAGATTTTATTTCCATACATTGCCAGTCCCAAACGGATGGCCAGACCTGCCCCCAAATCAGTGGGCAGAGGCCCAGAAACAAGTTCTGTCCCTCATGAACATGGGGCTATTCAACCAGAAGAGGAAAAGGGACAAGGATTCTATTCAAGACTTTTCCTGGTACCCAGAAAAGACAAATCATAGCATCCAATTCTGGACGTATCCACTCTAAACACATTTCTGGACATTCCAAAATTCAAGATGCTGGCTCTTCAACAGTTACTACCTATGCTAGGCAAAGATGCCTGGTTGGTAACTCTAGACTTAAGAGGCTTACCTGCATATCCCAATCAGGGAATCTTACAGAAGATACCTCCGCTTCAAAGCAGGCTACTTGCATTACCAGTTCTCTGCACTGCTCTTTGGCTTATCTACTGCACCCAGGGTCTTCGCAAAGTGCCTGGCTCCAGTAATTGCATTTTGTAGGCAAAGAAATATTCAGATATATCCATACCTGGACGATTGTCTGATTCAGGCAGAAAACAAGGACATTCTTCTAAAGCGTCTGGCATTTGTAAAAAGAGTTCTAACTTGTCTAGGGTACACCATAAATGAAAAGAAATCACAACTGGTACCCTCTCAAAAAATTACATTCCTGGGTGCAAGCTTGAATACAACTGCCCAGATGACTTACCTTATGCCAGAAAAGCAAATTCATCTGGTAACTTACTTCAAACAGCATCTGCAAGACAAATTCTGCAAGCTTTGGGGTTCATGGCCTCCTGCATTATTCTAATTCCATATGCAAGCCTGCATATGAGGAAACTTCAGTGGTACTTAGTCTATGGAGTCAACATTGTCACAGCCTGGAAACAATGATTCCTATCATACCTTGCCTGCAACTTGAGTTCCTGTGGTGGGCAGAGGCCTGCCACCAAAACAAGGGACTGCCATTCACTCCACCCCCTGCTGCCCAAACCCTAACTACGGACGCATCAGGCTATGCTTTGGTTGGCTCATCTGGCAGGAAAGTGCATTCAGGGCAAATGGAGCCCAAATCAAATACACCTTCATATCAATCAGAAAGAGATGCTAGCTGTACAGAATGCACTGACAGCCTTCAAGGACTACCTTCATCCAGGACAATTAATGATAAAGACAGACAACACCACAGTGATGTGGTACATAAACAAGCAGGGGGGTACACATTCCTACCCCCTTTGCAGACTAGCCATGGCATTGTGGAACACAGCCTTGACCAACCAGATACAAGTACAAGCTCTATTCCTGCCAGGAAAGCTAAATACTCTGGCAGACAAACTAAGCAGAAATCTTATGGACCGATATGAATGGAAACTGGAACCACAAATTTTCAACATGTTGACACACAAATGGGGGAGTCTAGACATGGATCTTTTTGCCTCACACCAGAACTATCAGTTGGAAAACTTCTGCACAAGAATTCACCACAAAAAAGCTTGGAAAGTGGATGTTTTGTCATTCAGCTGGAAAAACCTGTCAGTCTATCCTCCTCTGCTCCCCAAAGTTCTACTAAAGGTCAGACAGGACAAACCAAAAATTATTTTGATTGCTCCTTACTGGCATCGCCAACACTGGTATCCACTCTTGCGCAATGTGTCGCACCTTCCTCCGTGGCACATGCCTCAGACACCTTGCCTACTGTCTCAGCAGAACTACCAAATTCTGGACACTCAGCTCCAAACTTTGACTCTTGCAGCGTGGCTAATCATCTAATTTCACCCTTGGCATCCCTCAGCAAACCTGTGATGGATGTCATTTTGGAGGCTAGAAGGCCTAGTACTGGAAAATCTTATGCTGACAAATTGAAACTATTCTGTGCCTGGAACCAATCGCAAGGAATAAGCACAGCAATTCCCAATATTCCTCAGATTCTGCAATACTTGACTGAGATGCTTCACAAGCGCCTATCTTTTTTTTCCATAAAAATCCATGCCTCTGCCATTTCAGCTCATTACAACACAGAACCTCCCCTATTCTCTCATCCTCTGCTAAAGCAGCATCTCAGAGGGGCCAAAAACTTAAGACCTCCCAGGAGAATGCCAACCCCTGCATGGGACCTCAATTTTGTTTTGGAAAAACTCACTCTCCCTCCTTTTGAGCCAGCTGCTACTGCAGACCTAAAATTTCTCTCCTGGAAAACAGCTTTCTTTTAGCATTCATTTCGGCTAGAAGGATTTCTGAATTACAGGCTCTTATGGCAGTGGAGCCTTTCATTATTTTTCATGTAGACAGGGTGTCTCTCAGGACAAATCCATCTTTCATGCCTAAGGTGGTATCCAGTATGGCTCTTAATCAGACCATTCATCTGCCAACTTTTTCCCAATCCACAGAACAAGGGTGAGCGGATTCTGCATTCATTGGACGTACACAGACAACTTAGATTTTACTTAAACAGAACAAAATCTCTAAGAAAATCTGAACAACTGTTGGTGGCATTTGCTGCAGGGGCAGAGGGAAAGGCTATTTCAAAGCACTCTCCAAATGGATAAGCCATTGTATTTGTTTCTGCTATATGCGCCATGGTAAACCTATCCCCAAGGGGATCCGATCTCATTCCACCAGGTCTGCATGTACTTCTGCAGTCTTTCTCAGAGGGGTTCCTACCAGAGACATTCTAGAAGCTGCTACCTGGAGCTCAGTTCATACGTTCACCAAATATTACCATTTACCTCTCTTCTCTAAATCCAGAGCTGGTTTTGCCACTGCTGTCCTGCAGGGCCTTATAGCTACTCCTAATGCTGTATAAATCCATCCTCCCAACCATAGCTTTGGGCATCTACCCAAATGTAATGACTGCAACAGTGAAACCCGGAGCATAGTACAGTTGTGTCTACACTTACCATAAATGTAGATGTTCGAGTGTATTCACTGTTGCAGTCCTGGTTACCCACCCTCCAGCCCCCTGTTTTTCTCATACTATACCTCTACTTTCTTTTACTATGCTTAAAAGCCTTTTTGGTGTATTTGCTTTTGTTTGGAGGTATATTTTTTGTGTTTTAAATTATATACACATTATATATATATATATATATATATATATATATATATATATATATTTCTCCCCATTTGGGGGGCACCTGACATCTGGGGCAAGAAAAACTAATGTAATGGCGTCGGCTGCATGTTTTTAAACTCTGACGACCTGACATCATGGAAGAAGGGACAGCAACCAACGCAGGACCCAAGACTTTGTTAATCGGGCCAACTGAGGACAACCTGCCAGCAGATTACCCAAATGTAATGACTGCAACAGTGAATACACTAACATCTACATTTATGGTAAGTGTACACAACTGTACTTTTTACAGTATAATGAGAGAAGAAATGCTGGACAAAAACAACTTTAATGTTCATATGCTGTGATCTTTGGCTGCTAAGGTGGGGATTGGGAGTAAAAGTGCACTGATTATATTATATGTAGAATTAGAATATTTTTCTCTTTTTATTTACAAGGGTGAATGTCTAGATTATTCCCTTTGGTTTATGCTGTAAATAGGTGTTTTGTAAGCATGTTGGCTTTAAAAATAAGACATAATGATAAAAGCCATGAAAATGCTAAGCTTCTTACAATTGCAGAAATATTAGCTTGTTTTCATTGGCAAATGTGCAATGGAGTTGAGATGTCTGCAGCTGAGGGCACCTGTGTATTCTTTTTTGAATTAAATTTACATAGATGCATTGCTGAGCTAATTTCTATGGAGACAAGCTGTCCGCAAGTGCAAGCAGTTAATCTTGAGAATTCTCAAGTATTCTTTGCTGAGGGGAAATGCAAAATTTAAAGGTACAATGGCAAACAGTTAAGTGAAGAAAATTAAGATCTGATGCTATCCATGTCATTATTCATCACAGATGGGTCTTGGATCCAACCTCAGATTTGAGCTGGCAACTTCTCAGACAGATCCAGAGCTCATGCTTCTATGCTTCCCATAATCCCCTGCTACCTATTAACCCTCAGATCTTTTTTGCCGCTGAAATGCTTAAGATATGGTCCAGGCTCAGGCTTAACAGTTAGCGGAGAAGTGCTTATTTTTCTTGGGGTTTTGTCGGTCTTTGTAAGTAATTTCTTCTTGTATCTCTAATTGTAGTTTAGTTACAACACCTTCCCTCCCGGTTACTAAATTTTAAATTTGGCTAGGATTCTCTTCCTCTTTTCCAATGTACCACTTCCCACCCTTTTTTCCCCCAGTAGTGGGGGACTCTGACCCGTCTGTGATGAATAATGATGCAAACAGCATCAGATAGAGTTATGTACTTACCCTAACTTGGCATCTATGCTATTTAGTGTCATTATTCATCACATTCCCGCCCTTCTTCCCCCTTCCTTCTGGGGGTTCTGCCGAGGTTGCATTAGCTTATATTGGGTAAAAAAATGTTGGCCTTGTATTGCAGTTGTTTCTGCATTGCTACTAATTTAGCAAACTCTATCTGAGGGTTAGAAGGTAGCAAGGGATTATGGGAAGGGGAGGAACTTGACCTCTGGATCTGTCTGAGAAGTTGCCATCTTGGATCTGAGGTCAGATCCAAGACACATCTGTGATGAATAATGACACTGGATAGCATAGATGCCAAGTTATGGTAAGTACATAACTCTTTGTGAAATTATGGAAAGTGAATAACAACTTCCCTAGCAGCCCTAACACTTTAATGCAGTTAACAGAACAGTGTACAGTTTAGTTTTAGTTAATGATAGCCAATGCAGTTCTTCTTAGGGGGGCTAAAAGTTATTTTATTTGAAAGCATGGAAGCTGTTTTTCATATCTGGGAGGGGAAAAGAGATAAGAAAAGAACATACAGCTATCAGTGTACGTGGGAACACAGGGTGTAGCATTCACTTTAGCATGGATAACCTTAATTTTAGGTTAGATAATGCTTGTAGGTGCAGCCATCAATTCTGGGCAATTTTTCCCTTATGGAAGGTTAAGCTTCATGTTTTGAAGATGTATATAGTTTGTTGGTTCAAATTTAATTAGGGAATGGAGGTGTTTTGTATTTATTTTTTTTTATTTGAGAATTTTCATTAAAACAAAAAAATTGAAAAATGTGACCTAGGTTCAAATGGAGAGGAGAAAAAAACAGCTGTAGAAAAAAGCAACCTGCGAAACATTAGTATATGCATGTAACACAAAAGCTGGAAATACATATTTAAAAAACAAAGCTGTTATGTGTAATAGGTTGAAACAGTAGCTTTTTATCATGTTGGTTATACTGTCCATCTTATCCTGGAACATGAATGGCCTTTCAGGTATAGATGAAAAGTAAAGAATATTGAATTATATTAAGAAATGTAGAGTGCAAATAGCAATGCTACAGGAGACACAAATGAGCATGTGAATTTGACAAAGAGAAGGTTTCAGAATGGATATTCAGCAGAATAGCAGGGGCAAGAGAAAGTGGGAGTAATTATACTAATTGCTAGAGAGACTCCAGTTGTAAGAGATGAGAAAACAAAAAGACAAAAAATGGTATATTTGTGGTAGTAGGTGTATTGGCAAGGGAGGAGGATTACAGTGGCATATATTTATATTCCACCAAAAACTGCTATTACAGAGCTTAGCAACATTTTAGGAGGAATAATCAGCTTTCAGCAGGGAATATTACTAATAGATGGGGACTGGAGTTTGATATGCAATATTGAGGATGTATCAGGAGGACTTAGAAGTGACAATATAACAAAGAGGATAGATTTTTGAGGAAATTTATGAAAATACTTGTTGTGGAAGATGTGAACTTAGTAGTAGGAACTCAGACAGAATATACATATTGTTTCCCAAGGTACAGTAACTGGGCTAGACTAGATAGTAGTTTTTCACAGGAACATTTGCATTTAATTGAAAGCTTCAACACACACATCCAGTAACCATTTCTGATAATGCAGCAGTAAAAATTAAAATAAAAATATAGAGTAATAAAGTAAAAATAAGGCACTGGCATTTTCCCACCTACCTGTTAAAGAGAGAGGAATTTAAGGAATGGGAGTTATTGGAGAGGGTAGAAATATCTTCAGAAGTTATCAGTAGTGGGGATAAAATGAAAATGGAGTTCAAAAATAGGGTCGAAATTAAAGAGAAAGAGATATGGTTAAGAAGTAATAGAAATTACTTAGAGGGGCTGAAAAGGTTAACATACTACAATACAAGAGGAGTCTCACAGAACAGGAGAAGGAGCAAATGCAGAGTGCTGAGAGAAAATAAAGGATGATCTGAATAGTATGTATGAGTTTAGAAAGACTTCAGTTAAGGAACTTATTTTTTGGTAACTCCAGAGCACAAAAACATTTAGGACAACCACTTAGACAACAGAACATTGAAAGGGTTGCCACCAAACGTAGGAAACCTGTAACACGGGAAATTAAACAGAGATCCTGTTGAAGTTTTAGAGATATTTTAAAATTGTATGAACATTTGTATAAAGCAGAGAAATGTGGAAATCAGGAAAGAGTATAAATTGAAATATTTATGGAAAACTTTAACCTTGGTATAGTTAAGGTAGATGAGACTCAACAACTAAGTAATATAGTAGGTGATGGAATAAAAACAGTGATATGTAATCTGTTTTCTGGGAAGTCTCCAAGAACCGATGGTATTCCTGTAGAAGTCTGGAAATTAGGAGGGAAGAAAGTGGTACAGATATGGAAGATTTTGTTTAACATTATTTTAAAAGGAGGGGAAGGGAAGCACCCATGTTTTGGAAGAAAACTGTGGTGGCTGTTTATCTAAAGATGGCAAAGACTCTTCAGATCCAGTGTTATATAGACCCATTTCACTTTTAAACCACAATTATAAAGTGTCTATGCTTGTTAAAACATTACAAAGTGGTTGCCAAAATTGATAGATATGGATTAGTGTGTTTTTATGGAGGGGAAGCAAACATTTGACAACATTAATAGAACAATGATGATGCAGAAGAAAGGAGAATATAAGAAAATATTTCTGTTGGTGGACCTAGATGCAGAGAAAGCATTTGACAGAGTAAACTGGGATTTTATGAGTAGGGCATTAGAAGCATTTGCATTCCCTGGTAAAGTAATAAGGTTAATTAAAGGATATATGAAGGATTGGAGGCAAGAAGTAAAGTAGTAGGGTTCCTCTTAGATAAGCTGTGTTTGAGCAGTGAAACCAGACCATGATGTCCTTTTTCCCCTTTGTTGTTTGCTTTATATTTAGAGTCATTGGGAAAGAAAATAAAGGACTCAGAAATGCAAGGATATAATATCATTTGTATGGTAATCAAGAAAAGTTGGCTTTATTTGCAGATAATATTTTATATGTAATATATCCAGAATAGGGCATCTCGTTGTGGAACATTTTGAGGACATTCTGGGTAGGTCTTAGCTGAGAGTTTTTGGCTGGCGCGAGCTTGGAAACGGCCATGCCGGTTCTGAGGACGGAACAGATGTCATATTTGTAATGAAAGAACAAAGATCTACAACACAGATAGAACGTTATGGTAAGACGTAACTTCTTTTTCATGGATATGGATGATAAAATATAAGCAATGAAAATGGTTGTCCCTATACAGACACGCATACTTTTATCAACCTGAGAAGTTGTGGACAATTATTAATAAAGAATTGAAGGAATTTATGTGGGAGGGAAAGAGGGCAAGGGTTAAGTGGGATAAGGTGGCCCTTCCTGTAGAACAAAGGTGGTTTAGAGTTATCGGATTTGAAGGGATGTATTAGAGCTACACAGTTAAGGCTGATATACATAACACAAGCAGAAGGTTATAATTCAAAGTGGAAATGGATGATGATGAAGCAAGAGGGAGGTTCAATATGTAGAGAGACTGAGGTTTTGGATGCAGATCCTTGAGGAGAAAAATAACCATACTGAATATAATGGAATACATTCTGCTACTTTAAGAATAAGAACTAGGCCAATACAAGAACGGAAAAAGGAGATTTTGTAAATGAGGATGACTACAAATAGGGGTACAGAAACTAGGCAAGAGGTGGATGGAATTTACTGGAGAAACCTGGGAAAGGGACCAAGATATTGAGAGCAAATCACTCTAGCAGGAAAGGTAATACAGTGGGATTAGGCCAAGATGACATTTAGATTGCAGGATAGAGACTGCCTTCATTACCAGGGCTTGATCTTAGGAGTGCAGCCAAAGAGAAAGGGATAGGAGAAATTTAAGTTAAGGACCTACTCTGGTAGGGTTTTTAGTTGACTCTAGAACAGATGCAGCTGTTAAAAAGGGGATAATTAGTAGTTCATATAAAATATTGCATGATAACTGTAAGCGTCAATCAGAAGAGGTTAGAAAAGATAGGGAATAGAGACTGGAAAAAGCAACTTACAAGAAAACGGTGGGAAGATATGTATGGCTCCCAAGTATGCATCCAAGTTCAAAAGTTTGACCTTTACATGAAATTGTTTGCATAGGTATTTTTTATACCCCAAGCAGACTCCTAAAGACTTTTTCCTCTGATAGATTGCCAATGTTGGAGGTATTTTTGGGAGTGTAATGAGTTAGCATAGTTAAAACAAAAAAATCCCTATGGACTTGGAAATGGTGTAACTGAGGATTTTTTTTTTTGAGCTGTGATAGAATTGGAATTGCCTAGATATAGTAAAGCCTTGCTATGTTTAAGGTTGGTGGTTGCCAAAAAAGAAATTACTAGAAAGTGGAAATCCAAGACTAAGCTTTGTAAACTGTACATAGTAAACTGTACAGTGTTTTTCATATTGATCACTGCTGTAGTAACCTTAGCTGTATGGGGCTATTGGGTGTAGTCCGGCCGGGTAGTCCGCCACAATACCAGAGGCTAAGCTGTGAGGTTCGGTGGGCGCGGGCTCAGGGGCGTCGTAGACTGACGCCAGTACGCCAGGGTACTACGCCATATCCGCCATCCTTTGCCGCTTTTGCCGCAGAAGCAGTTTTGCGAGTGCAGGTTGGCGTTTGAAATTTTTGTTTGAAATCCAGTTTCTTCGAACACAGACCGAAACAGAGGCTTCCCGTTGGTTGCTGGGGAATATTTTCAGTATTTAACGGATGTCCGGACGCCGGTTCTTTAGAAAGCCCCAGTGGAGCCAGGTTTTTTGCCAGTTTTTTCCATGTCTCAGGCAGAAACTTTTTTTACTGTTACAGGATGTGCCTTCTCAGGGTAGGCAGGGAGGGGAGGGGCGGTAACTGTTAACTCTTCTTCCTCTTCCAAGGTAGTAGAGCCTCTCCCTTCTGCCAAAAAAAACTTGAGAGGGGTAAGAAGTTCAACAGCTTCAGTGGGGGCTTCTCTAGCATTTTCGGTTCTGTACACCTAAGAAACAAAATGCAAGAAAGAAAGATTGGTTGATTACTATGATTAGGTTTATGCCCCTCCTGATAAGAGGCCTAGGGTGGAACCGAAGTTGATAGTTTTTGACAGTGAACAGTGTTCAGAGGCTTCAACTCGCTTGGAAGACTACTTGGAGTATCCTACTATGGATTCTGATTGTGGATGATTCCCCCCCCTCTACAGCTTCCTCCTGATTTCTCATTCTTTTCAGAACTCTGCATTCCATGAGGGAGCACTTTAAATGGGAAGGATTACTGAAAAAGGATTCGGAAGGCTTACTTCAATTTTTTGTTTTACCCCAGCATGGCCCTAGCTATTCCTCCTGTGTTGCATGTGGTGGTGGATTTTGCATGCTTCCCAAGACCTGACTTCTGACTCTCTGCTCCCTGGCTCTTGTTAAACCAGTAGGTATTATAGCTAGCCCTGGTCTTTGCTTAAGAGTCCTAGGCGACCCAGAAACTGTTTTTCTCAAGGGCAGGGCAGGGGCCAAAAGTGTTAAAAGCCTCTGTGGTTATGTTCCCTGTTCAAGACTAAAGGAAGGGGGTGGGGATAGGGGGAAGAAGAGTCTTCCTCACTCCACTCCTAGCCATGGAAGCATGATTGCTTCATTCACATGCTAAATATCATCAAAATATCTTTCACAATTGAAATCTAAAATTGGAGTGCTATGCGGAAGGATATTGAGTTAGTTGGTTGATGGATTTGGTTTGTGTGAAACAAAGGGGTAAGCATTCTTTGCAATGTGGTTTCTGATGCCTTATGTACCTCCTCGAGGGTGGCTGTTTCCTCTCTGTTCTGTTCTTCATGAGGGTGGAAGGATCGAGGCCCCAGCATGGCAAGACAAGGATTTTGGATGCTCCTTTGCAGTCTGCCTGTGTGGTTGTGGATGTCAGTTGAGGGCTTGCCTGTGGAATGGAGACAAAGCTTTAAGTCTATGCAAACTGTTAATTTTTTTCTAGGCATTTTTGCAAAGAAGTTTAGCGCATTTTAGTCTAAGGGGGTGACATATCCTGGTTATAAGGCCCCCTGTTATGGGTCTATGGCAGGGGGTAGGGGGGTAGGCTCAAGGTTTCTTTGGGGCAGGAACAGGGAGTTCACCTTAGGCGACTTACTTCAGGGGAGGGGTCAGATCTTTTGTGAGGGCAGACCCAATGACCTGCCTTTTTGCCAGTCCAGTAGATTCTTGTCTTTAGCTCCCAGCCTGGGATCGGCAGTCTCTTTTTCAAGAAAAATTGGGTTTCAATTACTCAAGATGGGATTTTTTTTGGATGGATCACATTCACCACGGTTTTCATTTTTATTACCATACCAAAGCCCCTTCAATGCCAGCACGCTCCTCCTCCACTTCAGAAAAAACAAGAAAGCTCAAGTTTCCACAAGTCAGCCATTCCAGATCCAGATGGGGGCCATTCCCTGTATCAGAAGGGAGATAAAGGCCTAGGGATTTTTCTCTCCTCACCAAAGAGAACACGTGGAGACCAATTTTGGTTTATCTCTCCTCATTTATCTCCTGGACATTCTGCTGTTCAAGATGTTCAACAACAGTTGACGTTACCTCTGCTGGGCAAATGGATGGTGGCAAACATCTTTTGATAACTTAGGAAGCTTTCTGTGCTGATCTGACTAAGTTGCAGGAAGGAAGTATCTGTTGAAATCGCATCTTTCATTTTCAAGTTCAGTGTATTCATTATCTGCATTTACTACTTAGGTATTTAGTTCATTCTCTAAGGAGTGATTCACAACTTCAGCTTTCCTTCAGCTTCATCCTCTCTGCTTCAAGCTCCAAAATTCTGGCTCAAGAAAGACTGACCTCGATTCTGAAGCAGTGCTAAGAATAGCAGTTTCTCTACACCTGGAATATAGTGTTGTAGAAATAAAGTCCTAGGGTATACCCTCTCAAGACATGTGCTCAGAGGTGTGAGACTGAATACAGCAGCCCTGGGCCTTTTTTTGACAGATGGCCTTTAAAGAGTCTATCACTTTACTTCCATCAACTATCTCATCAGTCAAGTCTAACTGCATCAGTCCCAAGCTCCCAAGAGGGGACTGCATATGACTGTATTCTGTTGCTAGGTTCAATTAAACTCATGGCAGGAAGCAATCTGCGTGCCAAAATGCATGGACACAAGGAACCCAGGATTTAAAAACACCCATTCAAAAAAAACCCTGCCTCAAATCAGAATTTGTGTGGTGGGCTCAGGAAAGCATTCTAAAAGAGGGACTCTCTTAAACCAGGCCAGGCTCAGTCATGGGACTCGACAGATGCAGATTCCGGCGACAGATAGGGAAGCTCATCTAAATGGAAAGTGGATACAAGACAAGTGGGCTGCCAGAGATCACAGCAAGACATGCATATCAACATGAACATGTTAGCAGTTTCTACAGCATAGATTGATTCCAAGGTTACTTCTTCCAGGGCAGGTGTTGATTCTAACAGACAACACAACTGTCATGTGGTACACATCCAACAAGCAACATGAACACAAGCAAAGACTCTATGGGGGCAAGCATACTCTATTATCTATGGCTTTTACTCTAAGCACACTCTTCCAGGCAGAGTTACTGCCAAGCAAAGAACTCTTCAGGGGATGTGTTAACTCCTGACTTAAGAGATCCCCACCAGATGGAAACTGGATCTTCATGAACTGGAAGAAATATCTGAAACTGGATCCACTCAGTGATAGATCTGTTAAACTATCACTAAAAGACCTCCTGAAAACACTCTGTTAAACCAGCTTGCAAAGTGGGTGGCTGCCAAAAAGTTGGACAAAGGGGCCTTTCATGTGCAAACCCTCTGTAGTTCATGCCCCTCTTTCAAAGGTACTTTCTCAAGGTACCAATAAGGATAAAGGTGATAAGTCAAGGATGATTTTGATAGGTCAGATTGAAGCTGAGCAACATGGTACTGGTAACTACTACGAATCTGGTAAACTCTGAGCCTCATGGCTACTCTCTCCTGTACTCTCATCTGCCAATGGCAAAGGGCTCCATTCTGGCCATCTATCTGCTCAACTCTCTTCATCTAACACACAGCAGCAAGCTGTGTTCTCTTCAACAAGGTCTCTGGTTCCTCAACAAGTCAACAAGGTGATTATGGGATTATGGAGGCTAGAAAAAGGAAAAAAAGATGGGAGCTTTGGAAGAAAGCAAAGAAAAGATTATTTTTTTTTGAGCAATGGCGTGGATTTTTATTTTTGAGTACATTTCTTGTGTGTCTTACTTCAATATCTTACTGAGTTATTGGACAAAATCCATTTTTCTCTCTACTTAGCAATTTCGCCGACTATCTTTCAGATCCACCTGATTGTGATCCACCATTGTTTTAGCAGATTCTTAGACACAAAAGAAGCTAGAACCCCCAAGTATAGCTCCTACTCCCTCTTTGGATCTCCTTTTTGTCAACGAAAAAAAGCCTCCTGGCTACTGCTGAATTGAAATATTTGTTGAATTAAGATGCTTTCATCTGTTACTGCTTTCTGTTGGAAGCTGTACTGGCAATGGGCTGTTCTGATTCAGGAGAGTATTTTTGTTGCAAGCCCTTAATAGGATAAAGGATAGGGATTCATAACGTACTAATCCTTCCTTTATACCTCCTTCTTTTCTTAAAACTATTTATTTTTCTGTATTTTTTAAAGCATTCATTCATTTTGGGGCCAAACCAAAAGGGAAAAGGGAAGACTTTTTTGCACATCACAGGTATTTAGGCAGGATTTAAGATTTTTTAAGGATTTAATAGCAACTCAGCAGTTCTTTGTGTTGTTTGTTTCTTTTGCTTTGCAAGCCTGTGCAAAAACAAACTAACAAATTTGTTTTGCAGTTTTGTTTTGCATTGCATTTAAGGGCAATTAAATTTGCAGATTCCATCTGGGATTAGGGATTAGCATTACTGCCACTTACTGCCACTTCCTACAGCATTTCCTAGGGGTGGCACTTGGGAGTTTTTTGGAAGCCAACTGCCGAGTTCAGTGCATTACTTTCTCTAAGCATTCTCACTTTCCTATCTAACTCTATGTCTGGGCTGGTTTTGCCACAGCTGTTTTAAGGCATGTCAGCTCAGCCTCAACACATGGCTTGCCAGCCTCCCTTACCTCTGCTTTGGGACAGCCAAGCTCCTGCTTCCTATGATTTGCCAGGAGCGAAACATACATGTAGAGGTTTTGTACCTACCATGTATGATTAGATGTTATGTTCCCCATGCTACATATGTCCCTCCTTCCTCTGTGTTAGGTTGTGGTTGTGTAGGTGAGGTTACATGCTGATATTTTTATATATTATTGTATATATTACACATATTTTTATATCCAGCCAAGGAAATAACAGTCAGCAGCTTCCAAAGCTTCAAGGCACCTTCCAAGAGCCCAAACTGTCAAGCAGTTCAAGTTGAGTTGACTAAAAGACAAGTCTTGGTGCAAAGCCGTTCAAAACTTTACTGCTGCCGAAGAGTACACTCCTCTGAGGATTTGAGAATTGATGGTCAGTTTGTGCTTTCTTTAGCTGGGCAGATACGTTCTCCTAGGGGAAAACTTTCCATTTTCTTATTTTTTACTGATGTTTTAGTACTGTCCTCTTCAGGAAAGTTATTTTAAAGCTAGGATTGTTGTGTTTTAACAGATTGTCTCCAGATTGTAACATAATTTTAAATGGAGCACTCATTTCTTTCAGTTTAGAATAAGTGTAATCTAACCGATAAACTATTTTCTGTGTAGAAATTTTGTTTATTGTAAGGCTATGGGGCTGCAGTAGTGTTTGAAATGGCTTTTTACTGTGTTTTTCTGTCAAAAAGTAAGTTTTGTGGACTGGTAGTTTTATTAGCATTGTTGCTTATTTTCCCCAGGATAGGGGCACCGTTTTCAGCTTGACCATGGAACAGATTGTCACTCCCATGATAGGTCCTTCTTACAGCCACAAAAATAAACAAATTAAGTAAGCAGCATTTGCCACCACAGCAGACTAGCAGTTTGCCTCAGCTGCAGGTCAGACACTGTGCTGTGGCAATTTGTTGTACCTCAGATCACTCATCTCTTACACCAAATCCCTCTGGTGTAGCACTTACAGCCACTATGGACCAAGGATTAGCCATGTCCTTTGCAGCTATTTGGGGTCTCCTCACTGGGCAAAGGAGAACCACTCTTGTCGGTCCTGAGAAAAATAACATGGAAGGTTTCCTTTTGTCAGAATGCTTTGCCCATCCCTGCTATTAGTAATACGGTAGGCCCATTTTTCCTGTCAAAAAAAACAAGCATGAATCTACTCCTCTTCAGATTTCTTTGGATAAGGTCGGTTTACTGGGACTGGCTCAGGATTTGATTAAGGCTATTGATCCTTCTTGTAGAGTAGTTTCCGGTAAAAGAAAAAGGGATGCTTCCTTTCCTGAAGAGATTCAAGATTCTGAATCTGAACAGCCGAATGCAGAGACAGTTTCAGGGTCTTGTCCTCATATTTCTGATTCAGACTCAGAGGAGAGCTCTCTTTCTGATTCTCACTGTGGGGGTTCTCTTTCTCTGAGCCTGTTGAAGAATGTCCCAGTGTTTTCATTGGGAGAGCACTGGGGATGTTATGTGGTCCTATCTCGCCTACATTCTTTACTCACGGGTTCTCGGCTCCGACTCGGCCAACTTATTTCTCTAGCATGAAGTCTCTAATTGGCTGGGCTAACCCGGTATCCCAAGATGCACCTCACCCTAGCCCCAGATCTCGTTTGCCACTCGTAGAGTTAGGACGTGGTCTCACTTGGCTGTGGCTAAGTACCCTTTTTCAAAACTTTTCATAAGTCTTTAGCAGTCTGTTTCTCGTAAAAAGCTATTTTAATAGCTAGTTTTTCAGTGTGAGTGTACTATGTAGCGAGTAGTGTTTTTTTTATGCTATCCCTCTGTTTTGGCGGGCTAGGCCCGTTTAATTTAGAGGACCTAGTCCTCTCCTGTGTTGTTTTTGTGTAAACTTGTGTTTTTGTTTGGTCGGTAGTTAGATTTCCTTGCTGCACCAAAGAAACGTTTAAATTAGTTTTCTTGGTTGTCCGTGGTTTGGTTTTTCCCGCCTTCCTCTTGTGTCTGCCGTTGTTGGTTGAGTGGGTGCTGTGAACTACTATGTCTAAAGAGCAGAAAGAGCATAAACCCTCTGGGTTTAAAAAATACTCACAATGTGGCTACAAGATGTCCATTACAGATGGGCATTCTGTCTGTGTTTATTGTCTTGGTGCTATTCACCTGCAAGAGTTCTGCAGTTTTTGCCACGCTTTTAGCCCGAGGGTACTGCAGGAAAGAAAAAATAAGTTGATTTTGAAGGGCCTGGTTAAACCTTCTTTTGAGGAGTCCTTAGACTCTTCTTCTAGTACTAAGTCTAAGACTTCCAAGGCCAAGAAAAGATCTCCGGCTCCATCTGTCTCATCTGAGCCCCCAGAGAAGGTTTCAAAAGTGGATACTGCCTCCTCGGCTCCATTGTCCTCGGGGCCGCAGGAGGTATCTGTTGTACTGGAGTCGACCTCGGCCCCGATATTATTGGAGCCTATTCGGAGCCGGTCACCAGTGTTAGGCCTGAGTCTCCGGGTAGGAGATCCTGATCTCCTTCTATTTCCTCCAAATCATCTAGGCTGTCTGATTTGGATGTGGATAGGGTGGTCCAGAGGCTCCTGCAGTCGCCGGTGTTAGCAAAATTGTTCTCTGCTCTGGCCCAGTCGGCTCCAGAGCCAGTCCCTATTCTTGTACCGATGATTCCTCCTCCGAGCACCCCTGTGTCGTCGGAGCCAGAGTGTTCCGCGCAGAGTGATGTTCTCGTGTCGGCTCTGATGCCCCTTGCGAGTTTATCGAAGCCGACGTTGGCTCCAACCATGTCGGTTCCGTCCTTTGGTTTCGGTACTTGGGTTTCCTCAGTCGGACCCGAGGGGGATACCTCGGGACTGTTGTCGGTTCCGAGCCTCCCTTTTGGTGCATCAGCTCAGGGAACCCCGACTCCAGTTGTGGTCTCGGAGACGGGTCAGTCCTCGGATTCAGGGGGACCTGCCTTCGAGGCCATGAGGAGCGCACTGGCCAGATCGTCAGTTACATCACCCGGATCGGTCACTCCTTCCTCCTACACCCCGGCTAGAGCCTCTGACACACCCCTGTCCATGGATGGCGGAGCCCGAAGGTCTGAGGATACCCCCATGAGCGGTCCCCAACTTTCTGAGGGCCCCTCGGTGTCGGTGCCTGAGGAGCCCCCTAGAAAGAAGTTGTGCAAGAGGAAGCACATAGACTCCCAGGACGAGTCCCTCACTTCCGATACCGACCTTGAGGAGTCAGAGGGGTCCCCTAAGTCGTCCTCCGATGATATCTCTTTCTCTGACATCCTGGAGATCTTGAGGCAGAGAGGCGACTGGCCTTCCAAGACCCCCTCTGAGAAGGAGTCGGTATTCCTCAAGGCCTTCGGAGCTCAACCCTCCGCCTCCTGGGCGTCTCCACCCTTCGATGAACTCCTGGATTTGATTTGTCGAAGGGTGTGGGGGGAGACCCCTGATTCCGTGGAACCGGTGCCCAGACATCCAAATAAGTTTCTTTCTGCTCCCCCAGGGAAAGAGTTCCTGACCAAAGAGGTTTCCGTAGATGCCTTGGTGGTGGTGGCAGCCACTCAGCAGGAAGTTGCAGAGGCTTCTTCTTCCGTCCATCCTCCTAACAAGGAGTCCAGGAGTATGGACCGGTACGGGAAGTGTACCCTGTCTTCAGTGACCTTTACTTTGCGGTCGCCGAATTATCTTTGTCATTTTACTCGGCTCCAGAGAGATCTCCTTAAGGAGCTAGGAGACACTCTGACAGGTAACATGCCTGAGGCAGTAGTGCAGACTGTTAACGCCCAGTTGTTTACCCTTGGTTCCATTGTCAACTCGTCCATGAGGCTCATACCTATGCAGCCGAAGGGGCGAGTAGGGCAGCTAGCTCAGGTGTAGCTCTCAGAAGGCAAGCCTGGATGCACCTGTGTCATTTCGTAGAGGCCTTTAAGTCTTCCTTCACTGACGCCCCCTTTGATGGGTCCTCACTCTTCGGGACCAAAGTGAAAGACACCCTCACTAGATGCGAACAGGAGGGGAAGACACTATCTGCCGTAGGGACCCGTTTCTCTCTTCCTTCTAGGCCTTACCCCAAGGCTCAGAGAGGAGGGAAAATGTGGTTCAAGAAGTCACAGAAGTCTTTCCCTGCCGCTCAAGGTGAGTCCCCCTCCAGAAGCAGAGGAGGGGGAAATTATTCTGGAAGACACCGTCCTAGAGGCAGAGGAGGCCCCTGCAACTCAGGAGACCGCAATTCCTTTCGCGGATCTTCCTTTCAGCGTTCCTGAGGCATTGCCCAACTGTGCTGTTCCGGAGCCAGTCGGGGGCCGAATTTTGTTGCATCCAGAAGCCTGGGAAAGCATCACCCAGGATCATTGGGTGCTTCGAATAGTTACCGGAGGTTACACTATCCCCTTTTTTATCAACACCCCCTCCAGTCAAAAGAATCCCGGACGTTCCACCCAGTCAACGGGATCAAGCAGCACTAGAAGTTTCAAAGCTGCTAGGAAAAGGAGTCATCCAACCAGTCCCCTCAGACCATATCGGATCAGGAACTTACTCAAGACTCTTTTTGGTGCCGAAAAGAACAGGGGACCTGAGGCCCATTCTGGATCTCAGCCGATTGAATCACTATGTTCTGAAGTCCAAGTTCTGAATGGTCACTCTTCAGTCCATTTTTCCCTTGCTGGAAAAAGGAGTATGGATGTGCTCCATCAATCTCAAGGATGCCTACTACCACATCAAGATGGACAAGGCATCCAGGAGTCACTTACGCTTCCGGCTGGGAGCCAGTCACTTCCAGTTTCATGCCTTGCCCTTTGGTCTCACTACAGCCCCCAGGGTGTTTACCAAGTGTTTGGCAGTGGTGACGGCTCACCTGAGACATCGGGGATTCCAGGTGTTTCCATATCTGGACGACTGGCTTTTCACCGCCCCCACCAGGCATCTCCTCATTCAAGCCAGGGAGGCTACCATTGCACTTTGTCAACAACTAGGAATTACCTTGAACTGGGAAAAGTCTGCCTTGCTGCCCTTACAGCGTGTTGTTTTTATAGGCGCAGAGCTAGACTCTATTCAAATGCGGGCTTTTCTGCCACAAGAGAGGATAAGAGTGCTGCAGTCTCAGATTCAGGCATTGTTGCCCCTCAAGAGAGTTCAGGCCAGGTTAGTTCTTCAGCTCCTGGGATCCATGGCTGCCACCATCATGCTGGTACCTCTAGCCAGGTTACACATGCGGATCCTACAGTGGCTCCTTTCGGCCCAATGGTCCTTTCAGAAACTTCCTCTTTCTTACTTGATACTTCTCACAGAACGGTGCAAACAGGACCTCCGCTGGTGGCTATGTTCCTCCAATCTGGACAAGGGGAGGAGCTTGATTCCTATGTCTCCAGTGGCCACGGTGACCATGGACGCCTCCCAGATGGGGTGGGGGGCACTATCTTGGCAGGACGGTCCAAGGCACGTGGCAAGATCACGAGGTACACCTGCACATCAATGTTCTAGAGATGAGAGCGGTGTTACTAACATTGCGGGCACCCCAAAGCTCTCTTCCTGTGGGAACAATTGCAATTCACTCGGACAGCATGTCCGTGGTGTGGTACCGGAACAAGCAGGGGGGAACCAAGTCTTATCCCCTCTGCAGAGAGGCTATGCGAGTGTGGCATTGGGCAGTGTCTTCCCAACGTTTTTTAGTGCCAACGCACATTCCGGGAAAGACCAACGTGATAGCGGACACACTGAGCAGAGCTATTCTGATGCCTTACGAGTGGTCCCTGTACAACCGAGTGGCGGTTCAAATTTTCAACAGGTGGGGTCAGCTTTGCTGCGATCTCTTCGCCAGCCCTCTCAATGCCAAATGCAGCAAGTACTTCACACTGATCCCCCCACAGGGGGAGTCCCCCAGGGACGCTGTAGTCCACGATTGGCCCTCCGGTCTGATCTATGCTTTCCCTCCATTTCCTCTGTTACCAAGAGTGATTCAGAAAGCCATATCCTTGGGAAGCAGGATGATTCTAATTGCTCCACACTGGCCTCAACAAGTATGGTTCCCTTTTCTTCAGCAGTACGCAGTGGATGGTCCTTGGACCCTGGACCCAGTGCCAGACCTACTGATTCACATGTCAGGACAGCTCCATCCCTCCCTGCGAACCCTCAGGTTGACAGCCTGGCTGCTCCACTTCCATCACTAGTTAGATGACATTCCTTTTCACCTGAGGTGGTACACATCTTGTCTTCGTCTCATAAGTCTTCCACCAGAAGGATTTATTACAGCAAATGGAAGAGATTCTCCATTTGGGCTCAGGCCCAAGGTTTGGACCCCTTCACAGCCCCAATTCCGTCAGTCTTAGATTTTTTAGCCATGCTTTTCCGACAGGGCTCCGCGCCTGCTACCATTAAGGTGCAGCTGGCTGCAATTTCCAATTTTCATACATCTTACGAGCCTTCTCTTATGGGCCATAAACTTTGTAAGGCCGCCTTGAAAGGCACCTGGTTACTTCGCCCTCCTGTTTCAGAACCGGTCATGCCATGGGATCTAAACCTTGTGTTACAAGCCATCACTTCACCGCCCTTTGAACCGGCTGCCACCTGTAAATTAAAATTTCTATCTTGGAAGACGGCTTTCCTAATAGCCATTACATTGGCCAGAAGAGTATCAGAGATTCAAGCTTTGTCTATTAAACCTCCCTATTTGACCTTTCATAAGGACAGAGTTTCCCTGAGACTTAACCCGTCCTTCCTTCCGAAGGTGTCATCCACCATTAATCTTCATCAGTCTATTGAGTTACCAGTGTTCTTTCCAAACTTTTCCAATAAAGCAGAGTTTAGATTTCACCAGTTGGATGTGCACAGACAACTAAGATTCTACTTACACAGGACTAAGCATATTAGGAAGTCTGATCAACTGTTTGTGTCCTTCTCAGAAAACAGAACAGGTTGTCCTATTTCCAAGAGCACAATCTCTAAATGGATCAAAGATTGTCTTTCCTTTATCTGTTCGTCAGCAGGCAGAAATTTCCCCTTTCCCATCAAAGGTCACTCTACCAGGGCAGTGTCTACATCAATAGCTTACCATGCCAGGCTTTCATTGGATGATATTTGTGCTGCGACCACCTGGGCCTCTCCGCACACCTTTATTACCCATTACAAGTTGGAGGTGGCTTTTGGGGGCCGGGCTTCCTTTGGTTCTACGATTCTCAGGAGTATTTTCCTATGAGCCGCCCAGGATAGAGGCCGCTGTCCCGTGAGTAAAGAATGTAGGCGAGATAGGACCACATAACATCAGGTAGTTATGTACTCACCATAACGATCGATGTATGTGGTCCATCTCGCCTCACATTCTTACATACCCTCCCACCTGCCCCCTTCCTATAGGATTTGGAGGAAAATTGGCTCTGAGAACCTTCCATGCCAGTTGTTTTTTCTTTCCGGTTGTGTGTGTGTGGGTTGTTACTGGAATGGCTGCAAACTAGATCTGGGGCTAGGGCGAGGTGCATCTTGGGATAACGGGTTAGCCCAGCCAATTAGAGACTTCGTGCTAGAGAAATAAGTTGGCTGAGTCGGAGCCGATTCTCTGCTCCGAACCTGTGAGTAAAGAATGTGAGGCGAGATGGACCACATACATCGTTCGTTATAGTGAGTACATAACTACCTGTTTCTCAGTCCCTCAGTAAGTACTATGAGTTGTTGCAGGAGGATTTTCTAGAAACTTCACCCATTCCTCCTCTCCTGTTTGCTTTAGAGCATGCGTATCTTACTGCCTGCAGTTTTCCTGATAGTCAGCCAGCTGTCCCTAAAAAGGCAGATAGAATGTAATAAAGTTCATCAGTCTTTTAAATTCTTGTACACTATTCCCAAACCTGACCCAGCAGCTATAGCCTTAATGGACTCCTGTGCTGCTAAGCACTTAATTCCAATCTTACTCTTTCTAATAAAGATGGGAAACTTATTGATAGGTATGGGAAAAAAGTGCATACTTCTGCAACTTTGAATTTCATAATTTTAAGTTGTCAGGTTCCTGTGTTAAAGTTTAGTCTGACCCATTGTGGAAGTATGAGGAATGTTTTATCTACAGTTTCTTCTTGTGAAGAAAAATCTGTAAATAACTTAGTTTCTTCTGTTGCACAGGTCACTACTCATTTTTTCCAGTGTGTATAACTCTGATACTTTTCCCAGGACTGTGGCCACTGGTGCAATTTTAAGGAGGTTTGCTTGGCTGCATTTTTAAGAAACTTCCAGATGAAAAAAAAATGAGATCTTACATTCTCCCTTGGATAGATATTTAGTGTTTGGCCTCTCTGCTGCAGATGTGATCAAAAAGTGTGATGAAAGGTGGCTGATCCAGGGACTCTGTAAGATTGTTTCAGCCCTCCTTTTCCAAATTGCCAAATGGAGTTTTTTTTCCCTCATCCAGTTTTGGAAAAACAAAACAAAATAAACAGTCTCAACAGAATTCAGGCAAATAGAAGTTTAAGAAGTGGTAAGGGGGTTCCAAAAGAAGTCTCAAACCTCCTAAAACCAAGGACACTCAAGTCTGAAGAACCCTTCCTGTGACCTTGTAACTCCCATTCTACCCTGGCCTTCTTTCTCTTCCTGAAAGTTTAAATCTCCATTTTTCTCAGACAAGTGGATTCTGAAAATCATTCATCAAGGTTACATACTGCAGTGGGAGGAAATTCCTCCCTTTCCAATGGGGTCATTCCTTATCCTACATGTCAGACTGTTTTTTTCTACCTGTTCTTCATCACATGCTGTTCCAAGGAGTGACAGAATCAGGTTTTCCTTCCCAGCTGGGGAAGGGTTTTATTCAAGGATGTTCCTAGTCCCAAAGACAGAAAACACTTGGAGACCAGTTCTGGATCTTTCTTAGTGACAAAATTCAAAATTGTCACTTCACAACCTGTTGCCTTTTCCTGTTTCAAGTTTCCTGGTAACATTAGTCTTAAAAGATGCTTGCCATCACATTCCTATTCATCAAGACTTCAGGAGTTTCTTAAGGGTTTGTGTGTCTGGGCCACATTATCAGTTCGCTTTCCTGCCCTATGGACTATCCACTGCACCAAGAGTGTTCATAAAGTGTCTAGTTCCAGGTCATTGCAGGTTTCATGGTATGTACATTTTCCATATTTAGACAACTTGCTTACCTTTGCAGAGTCTTGTTCACAATGTCAGGAATCTCTGTCTTGGGTGCGCGATCTCTTGCACAAGCTAGGCTTCCAAGAGAATAATCAGAAGTCTTTCTTGACTCACACCGGATTGTGCTCCTGAGATGTCAACTAGACTCCTCAGTTGAAAAAGCTTTTCTTCCACAGGAAAAAATAGATCTTTATTTAGATCTATTTCTAAGTTTTTTTTTCACTCAAACTTCAGTCACTGTGAAGGGATTGCCTCCAGATTTTGAGTCTCATGGCATTTATGATTGTCATGATACCCCTAGCAAGACTCCACATGAGAAAGAAACAGTGGTATCTAAAATTTCTTTGACCCCAACATCAACAACCTTTATCTTTTCAGATTCCAGTACTGAAGTTTTTCAGAACAGAAATCACTTGGCAGAGACAACAGATATCCTTAAATCAAGGTCTTCCCTTCATTATCACTGCTGTAAAGCAGTCATTCACCACAGCTGCTTCATACTTTGCTTGGGAGCAGTTTCAGGAGAGAGAAAAGTGCAGGTGGTGTGGGGCACCAAGAACAGACACAAGCACATAAATATCAAGGAGATGCTTACCCATATGTAGTACATCAACAAGCAAGGGGGAACCAGGTTGTACTCCCTTTGCAGACTAGCTGTGTTAGCTTGGATATAGCATCACAGCACAGTCTCACTGTACAGGCATCCGACATTTTGTCAGAGCAAATCTGTGTTGCAGGCAAACTGAGTATGACCAGGGCAGACCTTCACGAATGTAAACTAGGTCTGGTTTTTTTTTTCAAAATTTGATCCGTCTATGGGGAGTTCAAGTAGACCTCTTTGCCTCCTCTCTCAACAATCATGTGGCAAAATTCTGTTCAGGGCTCCATGCAAGAAGGTCTGCAAGAAGGCCTGGAAGACAGTTGTCTTTTCTTTACTTTGGACAGAAATGTTTATGTATGCCTTTCTACTGATATCCAGGGTACTTCAGAAGATTCAGAAGGAATTGGCCAAGATCACTGTGGTGACTCCCTTCTGGCCTAGGCAACCCTGGGTTTTCCTTGTTTTGGAAATGGCCAGAATCTTCAGAGGTACCCCGGATATTAGTGGAAAAGGAGGAAAGGCATACAGGAACATTCCTATTAAAAAAAAAATAGGTGTCTGTCTTCCAGGCTTTTTTCATGAAGTGCTGGAGCAGAATTTTGCTAGTTGATTGTTCATAGGGGAGGCAAAGAGGTCTACTTCATCAGCAGAGGGGCTAAGCACTAAATCTGTATCCAAGAGAAAGTTTAAAATCTCATTTTTAACATCATCTGGAAGGTTCTGAGGATGCAACCAAGCAAACCTCCGTAAAACCATGCCCATGCCCATGGCTATACTACTGGAAGAAATATGAACAGAGTTATTCACACACTGCAAAGTACTAGAACTAGTGAATACAGTGACAGAGATAAAGTAACTGAAAGTGAGATCTCTAGAAATCTCTTACATAAACTCTCATTCTTAGAGCTCACCAACTTTTAACTACAGTGGTTCCATAGCTACCTGAAAGAGCACAAGCAGTGAAGTAGAAAAATGATTTATCCACTTTCTTGCCTTTAACTATTGATGTTCCACAAGGATCTATACTAGGCCCTGTACTTTTCAATATATTCATCATTGATCTCCATACTACTGCAGACAATGCTACCCTGTTTCAGTACATTGATGGTTTTATCCTAATGTACTCTGCTAAATCTTTTTCTGAGCTTCAAGACCTTATACAACAAGGGCACATCATGTGTTTACTTCAAACATGGCTATGAGAAAAACACAGACCTTTAATAGTAAAGATGCAATCTTACCAGCAGAAGGAGTTGATTCTGACAAAACTCTGGCAGAGGGTCAAAGTATTAAAAATGGGAGACGTGGAGAATGACTACTCATGGTACACCAGGCAGAAGAGGAATAAATTTAGCCCATTAGTCAGGGAATGTAGAGAAGCAGCCATGAGACTGCTGTACCCAGCTATCATCAAAATATTTTTCCCTGGATCTGTGAAACAAGAGGAGATTCTGCTTCTTGTTCTTCTGGTAATAAAGACCCCGGATAGACTGTGCCAATGAAACCTATTCCTGTGTTTCAATGGAAAAATGCTTGAGAAAGGGAAAAAAGCACAAGAGTTGACTAGAGGAATCGAGAGTATGTTGGAAATGAAGCAGAGACAGGGTTTGGGAGAAGGAGATGAACAGGAATAGAACAAGAAAATCTGGAAATATTCGCCTTTCTTGGACTTTGTTAAACTTGTAGGGATAGGCACTGCAGTGTTAAAAAAAGATCTGGTTAAAAGAGCATGAAAAAAAGAAAAATTGGTGTGCTTTTTCTCATTCTTGCATGAGGAAATGACTGGGTAAAGGCCATTAGTTTAATCTAGTAACACATTTTATGAGAAAACAAGTAAATGAAAAAGAATATTGAATATTATAAGGTTTTCTTTTAGTAAACAGTTTTGTCTGTGATTTTCCTGTCTCTAGCAGACAATCTGATAAAAAGAAATTGCTTGGAGAAAATGTTTTCTGAAAGTATTCAAGTGATTTCCCAGCTGACAGAACTATAAAGATGAGACAAAACCAGACAGTACTTAATAGAACCACAGGCTATACCATGCGTCTTACCATTGGTAACCTTTCTTTAAGGTTACCTAGAGTCTGTGTGCCAGTGTGGAACATCTGTTCCTATTAGGAGGGTAAAACTTCAATGTTTGAAGATGTACATAGTTGTATGTGTTAAGTTAGTAGGTTTTAGGGGGGTATTTTGTGTGTGCGTGTGTGTGTAAGGAACTAGAAGGAAAACATACAGCAATTATGGAAATCCATCAAAAATTAATTGATTTAGAAGATAGAAGCAGACACAATAATATTTTGGTAAGGGGTATTCCCGAAAAATACGATCAACAGCTGAACCACACTCTCACACAGATGTTTGGTTGCCTCTTGCAAAATGACTTAAAGGCTTCTCAAGTAATGATAGAATGAGCCCACCGAGCACTTCACAGCATTCAAGATCACACCAAGTCTAGACAAGTGTATGTCAAAATCCTAAATTTCCAAGATGTTAAAAAAATATTAGCAGCAGCTAAAGCCAAACAGTTTATAACCTTGAATGGTTATAAAATTACTTTTGCCCAAGACCTTCCCCTACCAATAAAACAAAAAAGACAACTTCTGTCTTCTTACTGTGCATATTTGTTAAGCCACAAAATTAAGTTTCAGATGAAATATCCAAACACGTTATTTCAATATAAAGACTGCAAATACACTGCTGGCTCACCCAAAGAAGCAAAAACAGCATTTATGAGGGCTTTTACGAATGTCCAGACTCCTGTCTGAGCAAGCTGAAGTATAAGGTGTCATGTTGGAAAAACATATTTAAATAAAAAGATGAAAATTTGCCGGTAACTACTTCATATAACCAGAAATGCTCTTGAAAGGTTTCTTCCTGCTGGAAGTAACTTGCTCTGAACTCCAGTTGTCGGGGTGACTTGTATCCTGGTGACTCCTTCCTCCTTTGACCCTTAAAGGGACATTGCATATTTACTGTCATAGTGCGTACTTGCTTTATTCTAGCTGGATATGTAGGAGGAGAAAAAGAAGTAAAGAGGTAAACTAGGAAAATGACAAAGGAAATCTAAAAAGAAAAGTTAAAGAAAAGCAATCCTCTGCACAGTGAGATCGTGAACCCTAAAAAGTATAGACCCAAGTTAAATAAATGCCTAATCAGCAGTCTGGATCGCAACTGAACTGGTATCTACTCTTTCGTATCACACCTTTTTTTTTTTCCCCGATTGAAAACCCTGAGCGGTTTTACTGCAATTATAGGCATACCAGGTTAAGTCTTAAATTAATTTTATGTCAGGGAGCGAGTTTTGTCAATGCATGTGTTTTTTTTGTTCAACCACCAGTGACATATGCTGGTTTCTAAACTTCCTTCCGGACTACTGTGTTTAATATCACTAAGTGAGAACAGATGGTTGTTTATTTGGAATAAAGAGGTGCTGAACTGCAAGTTATGTATTTTAATAGCTGCAACTATCAATAATCTTGTTTTATCCTAGAAAAGCTTTGTAACAGTGAAGTTAAAATAGTTGGCAGCTGAAACTGTTTAGATGCTGCATAACCTTTGATGTTAAGTTGTCAATCTCGCCTTCATTCTTGCTGGATGGGTTCGGAGCCGATCCTCGGCTCCGACTCGGCCAATACTAAAGCTCGAGAGCTAATTCCACTGGCTCGAGGCACCCCTATATCCCACAATGCTAGGTGGTAACTACCCAGATCTCGTTTGCCGCTTACTGACGAGGTGCTTCTTCTACCGGCTCTGGCAGGTTAGTAAGTTTTCTTGTTTAAAAACTTCAATTTCAACCCCTATTTTTTTCCATTTAGTTTAGTTTTATATAAAGTATTCCATTAGTTTAAATCGGGTCCCCCCTTGTGTTAGAATTCCCGTTTTATCCCCTTTTTTTAACTTTTAGGCCTTTGGCCCACTCCCTCTCTTTTCCCTGTCCTTCAGTGTGACTGGATTTTTATTTTGGTTAAGGGTGTGTCTGTGTGTTGCTTTTGTGTTTTTTTTCACACAGCTATTTAGGATGTCTAAAGACTCCAAGGTCTCAGGCTTCAAGAAGTGTGATTCTTGCTGTCAGAAAATGTCTCTGACAGACGGTCACACTTCTTGTGTATATTGCCTGGGACCTTTGCACCTGCAGGACTCATGTGCTGTGTGCCATGCATTCAGCCCTAGAGTCCTGCAGGAACGCAAGAACAAGTTAATTCTCCGAGGCTTGTTAAAGCCTGAAGGCCCCCCGACCCAGTCTGCGTCGGGGAAGCCTTCTAAGACTTCCAGGCCGTCGGCTCCAGTTTCAGAGCCGTCTCCTGGAAGCATTAAAGCGGCTTCGACATCTGCTCCGGCTGGAGCCGATGTTTCGAAATCTCATACCGTTACCTCGGCTCCGGCTGGAGCCGAGGTTGGCAAGACTCAGTTGGCTCCGATAGGCTTATCGGAGCCACCTTCAAAGAAGAGGTCTAGGTCCCCTCTTCCGTCAGAGCGGAGCCATAGGTCTCATTCCTCTCGGTCCTCCAGGCTGTCCGACCATGATTTACAAAGGGTGGTGAGTAGACTTCTCAAGTCCGAGGCACTTGCCCAAATGCTGCATAGCCCTACTCAACAGTCAGCGGCTATTTCCATCCCTGATTTTATTCCTCCTCTGACTCCTCTGAGTTCGGAGCCGGGGCTCATCGGAGCCGTGGCTGTCGGTGCTTCGGAGTAGATACCTTCCGTTTTGGCTCCGTCTGCTCCGATTTCCTCATTGGAGGGATCTCGGCACCGAGCTTCCCTCGTCGGCTCCGAGGGGGCAAGTGGCATCGGACCCTTGTCCAACCCCGTTCTCCTTCTCGGGGCGCTGGTGAGTTCGGCTCCGACATCGGCCTCGGAGCCGTCCCTGTCGATGCCGGGGGGGTCCTTGTCTCCTTGGAGCGGGGACCTCCGGCCTTGGCTGATAGGGGTGCCTTTGAGGTCATGCGGAGCGTGCTAGACCCAGTGTCTACCCCACAGTCGGCTCCGTCAGCTCCTCCCTCTTCAGTGCCTGCGGTGATTTCTACCCATCCCCTTGTATCAGACCGCAGAGAGCTAGCTCCTCAGGTTCCCCCATTGGGAATTTCCTCCTCTTCCGAGGCCTCTCCTGATCCGGTAGGAGAACCCCCTTGGAAGAGACAGTGCAAGAGGAAGCACATTGACTCCCCTGAGTCTATCACCTCTGACACTGACTTGGAGGAATCTGAAGGTTCAACTCGGTTCCCCTCTGAGGATGTCTCCTTTGCTGACATCCTTGAAATCCTGAAACAGAGGGGGAACTGGCCCGCCCTTAACCCTTCAGAGGACGAGTCAGTTTACCTTGAGGCGTTTGACTCTCGCCCTTCCACCTCCTGGGTGTCCCCTCCCTTTGACCCCCTTATGGAAGTGGTGGCAAGGAAGGCTTGGACGGCCCCTGATTCAGTGGAACCTACCCCAAGGAGGCTGTCAAAATTTATTACTGCCCCTAAAGAGAAAGAGTTTCTATCTAAAGGTGTCTCTGTTGATGCCATGGTGGTGGCTGCAGCCACTAAGAAGGAGTTAGCTGATCCTTCGGTACCTGTCCATCCTCCTAATAAGGAGTCTAGGACCATGGACAGGTACGGTAAGTGGATGTTTTCATCAGTGACCTTTTCAATGCGGTCGCTGAACTACTTGTGTCACTTCACCCATCTCCAGAGAGATTTGCTCAAGGATATGGGTGAGGCCATACAGGATCCAACAGCTGAGGGGTTCCAAGACAAAATGAACTCCCAGTTGGCAACCCTGAATTCGATTGTTAACTCCTCCATGCGGCTTATCTCATATGCTGCTGATGGGGCGAGTAGGGCCGCAGGCACAGGTGTAGCTTTACGACGTCATGCCTGGATGCGGCTTTGCAATTTTGCGGACCCTTTCAAGGCGTCCTTCACCAATTCCCCCTTTGATGGCTCAACATTGTTTGGTCCTCAGGTGAAGGATACATTGACTAGGTGCGAGGTGGAAGGTAAGACTCTCTCTGCTGTGGGAGTCTGTTTTTCTACCCCTTCTAGACCTTATCCAAAAGGTCACAGGGGAGGAAAAATGTGGTTCCGCAAACCTCAGGGAGTCTCATCTGACGCACAAGGTCGATTCCCCTCTAGAGGCAGAGGGGTGAATAACAATAGATGCCGCCCTAGGGGCAGAGGAGGTCCGCAAAACCAGGGTAGCAGAGAAACTTTCTCTGATAAAACCCTTTCAGCATCCCTGAGGAGCTGCCCTGCTGTCCACCTTCGGAGGCGGTCGGGGGAAGATTATCACTGTACCCAAAAGCCTGGCTTTCCCTCACTCAAGACAAATGGGTACAGTCAATCATATCCGAAGGTTACAAAATTCCCTTTATTCACATCCCATCCCAACCCAAAGGATCCCTTCCAGACGTTCCACCCAGTCTAAGGGAACAAGCAGCACTAGAAATATCAAAGCTGCTGTCAAAAAGAGCTATCCAACCAGTCCCAGCAGACCAGCAAGGATCCGGAATCTACTCCAAATTCTTTTTGGTACCAAAAAAAAACAGGGACTGGAGACCAATACTGGATCTCAGCAAGTTAAACAATTATATCAAAAAAACAAAATTCCGGATGGTCACGCTACAGTCCATTCTACCCTTCTTGGGTCAGGACAATTGGATGTGCTCGATAGACCTTCAGGATGCGTACTACCATATCAAAATGCACAGACGCTCCAGGAGGTTTCTCCACTTCAGGCTGGGAGCCAGTCACTACCAGTTCAGAGCCCTGCCCTTTGGTCTCACTACAGCCCCCTGAGTGTTTACCAAATGCATGGCAGTGGTCGCGGCTCACTTGAGACGTCAAGGATTCCAGGTGTTTCCATATTTGGATGACTGGCTCCTTACCGCCACCACCAGACATCAACTGCTTCTATCCAGAGACTTCACCATCCAAACTTGCCAAGCTCTAGGCATTTCAATAAATTTCGAAAAATCTGCCTTGTCGCCTTGTCAATCTATTACCTTTATAGGCGCCACCTTAGACACACTCAATCTTTCCGCCAGACTTACAGAGCAAAGAGTGTTAGATATCCGCAAACAAGTTTACCTTCTACTACAATGCAACAAGATCAAAGCCAGGGTAGTCTTGAAGGTATTAGGACTCATGGCAGCTACTATCACCCTTCTCCCCTTAGCTTGTTTCCACATGAGAATCCTCCAGTGGATGCTGTTTACTCAATGGTCCTTCTAACAGCTCCCGATGTCTCACATCATCCTAATAACTCAATCATGCAAGAATCAACTGTCTTGGTGGATCACATCACCTCAAGTTCTCCAGGGCAGACCTTTCATTCCCCCCCCCCAGTCGCCACGGTGACAACGGACGCCTCCCTGATCGGGTGGGGGGGGCATTATCAGGGCAGGACAGTCCCAGAGCACGTGGCAACCTTTCGAGTGCCACTTGCACATAAATGTCTTGGAGATGAGAGCAGTGCTTTTAGCGTTGCAAGCCCTTCGGGACTCTCTTCCCACAGGGACTATTGCAATTCAGACGGACAACATGTCCGTAGTGTGGTACATCAACAAACAGGGCGGAACCAGGTCCTACCCGTTATGTCGAGAGGCACTCAGACTTTGGCAGTGGGCGATTTCTTCTCAGCGTTTTCTGATAGCAACGCACATTCCCGGGAAGTCCAATGTGATTGCGGACAAGTTTAAGCAGGGCCATTCTCATGCCCCACGAGTGGTCTCTAAAGAAATCAGTGCTGGAAGAAGTCTTCCAAAGATGGGGGCAAGCCTTGCTGCGATCTTTTTGCTACTCCCCAAAACAGCAAGTGTCACGACTTCTTCACTCTTTTCCCGTTACCAGGCCATCCCACCAGAGACGCTCTAGTCCATGATTGGCCCCGGGGACTTCTGTATGCTTTCCCCCCTTTTCCACTGATATCTCAATTAATTCAGAAAGCTATCGCCTTGAGAGTTACAATGATCCTCATTGCCCCTTACTGGCCTCGACAGATATGGTTTCCGTTCCTCCATCATTACCTGTTGGAGCAGCCTTGGCATCTGGACCCGGTGCCAGATCTGTTGACCCACCAGTCGGGCCAGCTGCACCACTCCCTTCAATCTCTCAACCTCACAGCGTGGTTTCTCCGATTCCTACACTAGCCAGGCTTCCCTTAATCTCTCATTCGGTCCGAAACATCCTGATAGCCTCTCACAAGTCTTCTACCAGGAAGATTTATAATAGTAAGTAGAAACGTTTTTCCTTCTGGGCAGCATCAAAAAATATAGACCCCTTCACTGCACCTATCCAGTCTATCCTAGACTTTCTGGCAGAGCTCTTTCATTTAGGCTCTTCCTCATCTACCATTAGAGTACAACTAGCTGCTATATCTAACTTTCATGTAGGTGTCTCAGACTCCAGTATCATGTCCCATAAGCTCTGCAAAGCCTTTTTAAGAGGTGTTTTTCTGCTCAAGCCCCCAATCAAAGATCCCCCACCTCAATGGGTCTTGAATTTGGTCGTAGCATCCTTGATTCTCCCCCCCCCCCCCTTCGAACCAGCGGCTTCATGCCCTCTTAAGTTACTCTCATGGAAAACACTTTTTCTAGTAGCCATAACTTCAGCTAGAAGGGTATCTGAACTTCATGCTCTGTGCAGTCGTCCTCCTTACTTATTTTTCCACAAAGACAGGGTGTCCCTCCGGACTAATCCATCCTTCTTACCTAAGGTTTCCTCTGAGACAGACCTAAACCAGACTATTGATCTCCCCGTCTTCTTCCCTGATTATTCCAACAGGTCGGAACAAAAGTTACATTTTCTAGATGTTCACCGCCAACTTAGATATTATTTACACAGGACTAAACAGTTCAGGAAATCTGATCAGCTTTTCCTGTCTTATGCGGAAGAAATTGGGCCTTCCAGTTACTAAAGTGTCCCTTTCAAGATGGCTTACCTCTATAATTACCTTCATCTATGAAATCAGATATCAAAAACTGCCTTCAAGACCTAGAGCTCATTCAACTAGGGCATTAGCTACATCTGTAGCCTTTCAGGACATGCTGCCAATAGATTCCATTTGTGCAGCAGCCACATGGGCTTCTCCTCATACCTTTATTTTACATTACAAATTGGATATGGCCTCCAGAAACCGTGCCAACTTTGGTTCCACTGTTCTCAAGAGTCTGTTCCGATAGGCCACCCAGAATAAGGTGCTAGGGACACGGTCCCATCCAGCAAGAATGAAGGCGAGATTGACAACTTAACATTAAGAAGTTATGTACCTACCATAACGTTCCATGTTAGTTGTCTTCTTCTCGCCTTCTTTCTTGCGTCCCACCCTCCTTCCCCCTAGCCTGGACAGACCGATAGAAAATTTTGGGATCTTCCTTTGAGGTTTTCCTTCCCACATGTTCTACCACCTCTATTCTCCCTCTTATGTCTGTGGTAGCTTACATACAGGTTTATATAGAGGTGGGTTCTTTTTTCTCCATACTGTGGAGACCAGAACTGCTTGGTTTAGCTATCAAACGAGATCTGAGTAGTTACCGCCTAGCATTGTGGGATATAGGGGAGCCTCGAGCCAGTGGAATTAGCTCTCGAGCTTTAGTATTGGCCGAGTCGGAGCCGAGGATCGGCTCCGAACCCATCCAGCAAGAAAGAAGGCGAGAAGAAGACAACTAACATGGAACGTTATGGTAGGTACCTAACTTCTTATTCAAACTGATTTGATTTTCATTGTGCAAGTCTTTGTCTTATAAGATATATTGCAAGTCCATAATAGCTGTTAGATCTGCTCGAGTAATTAGATTGTTTATTTCAGCCGTATGTAATAACCACAAGTGCTTGAGGGTTTTTTTTGTCTTTTTATTATAAGGGTGGTCTTGTTAATTACATTACCATATGTGCATTTTGCTAGAATATTAAACTTGAAAGTTCAAAAAGAAAGAGGTAAGGAGAAGGTTGGGAAAAAAGAAAAAGGTCAATGAATGTAGTTTATCTAGCTATGTTCCTGTGGATATAAACATTATTCTATAAGTATCTGGTTTGATTCTATTATAAAGTCTGTGCTTAATCTTATAAGTTTTAACTAACAGTTTCTCCTGAAAATTGTTAGTCTGTTATAATGTATTGCCTTTCCATTATTCATTTGTTAGCATGGCAAGAAGTAGGTCAGTATTATAAACAGCGATATTGTTATAATTCAGTTTTAAAGATTTTCAGAATTTACTAACATTAATTGCTTTGGCACTACCTTTCATAAGAGAGCTGGTTGGATATTAGTGTGTCGCTAGAGGATGTTGAATCTGGGAATGCCAATTTGTTTAGTTGTTTTTCAAAAACTACGCATAGTCTAATAAAATGGGGCTTAATAGGTCATTTTTTCTTGGCTTCTATAACTATTCAAATTAACCCTATTCTTATATGCTATTCTCTTTCAGAAAAAGGGGATAAGTGGCTAGGCACCAGGGTGGTCTAGAAGGGTTAAATGTTATAATCCTAGTAAAAATTTCTGTTAACTCAGTGTCTCTTGTGAAATGTATTAAAGAGAAAGTTAAATTTATAACAAATGAGGGAAATAAACTAGAGGAAAGAAATGTGGACAATTGATTGTTGAAATGTAAACGGTTTGTTTACACAATAAGAATAAGAAAAAAAAAAGCTATTTCTACACCTAGCATTCAGATCTGAAGCTGATGTAATATTTCTTTAAGAAACACACCTGTTAAAAATGAATGGGATAAAGACAAAGAGAAAAAAATGGATAAAACCTATTATTGCCTCAGGGTTTAGTGCTAATTCCAAGGGACTTGCTATAATAGTTAAAAAGACTTTTCAAAGTCCAGTCTCTACTCAAGAATCAGACACTAATGGTGGGTGGTGCCTCTTTCTGTCTCAAAATTATAGCTTCCAAAAACCCATTCTGTTTTTAAATATATATGGCCCATGCACCAAACAGCAAGACTTTATTCTTGAAATTTATAATATGCTGAATAGATTCCCCGAACACTACTATATCCTGGGTGGGGACTGGAATGTGGTAATTGACCCACTGTTCAACAGGACTGGCAGTGGTAATTCATACAATAACCAAGCCTCTTTGGCTGTAGCTGATTTAATGTCGGATTTTAACCTAGTAAATCCCTTTCCCCTAAGCAATAGTTCCTTATCTAAAGGTAGATTTACATATTACTCAAAATGTTATAAATCCTGGTCAAGAATTGATGTTTTCTTTAACTCAGAATCTTTCTTTAAGGGTAAAATTGACTTCCTAATAGAGTCAGTATTTTTCTCAGACCACTCCAAAATTACATTAAATATTAAATGGCAAAATAAAGTTATTTTGAAAGCTCTGGGGTGGAACTGGTCCTTAAATCCCAATCTGTTACAGAAAAATGATGTAGCCCAAGAGATAACTTATATCTTGCAAGAATTAATAAATTAACTTAATACTGTTAATATCACCTACAATACCCAATGGGCAGCTTGTAAAGCTAAAATAAGAGGCGTCCTAATTCAAAAAGCAACTTACTACAAAAAGAACTCGAAAGAGTTAGAAGATAAATTAATTGCGAAAAATTAATGAAATTGAAAAGGAATTCTGAAATACTCAAGATTCTAAACTGGAGTCCCAATTACACGCTTTACAAAAAGAGAAATACATATTGCACCATCAGCACTACACATTCCAAGAAATGAATGTTTGGCCAAATATTCAGAGTGGGTGGTAACACCCTCAAAAATCCTAGCAAGAATAATTACCATTAAACAGTAAAACTCAAGCAATACCATTCATTGAATTATGTTGGTGAATTAGCACATGCTGATTGGGAAATCTTGAGTAACTTTGAAACTATATATACAAAAGTTTATGACCTATCTAATACTCGTATCTCAAAATCTGAGTGTAAAAAATTTCTTAATTGCCTTAATTTCCCAAAAATCAGCGAAACACAGAAAATATGTCTCAAAACCCCATTCATACTACCGGAAATTCTAAATGTCATTAACAAATTAAAACCAAATAAAGCCCCTGGCCCTGATGGGTATACAGCGGACTTTTATAAGACTTTTGCCCATGAGATATCAACTATTCTTTTAGAAGTATTTAATTATATTAGACAAAATAGTATTACTGACCGATATTTAAATAATTTAAAAACAATTTTTATTCCTGAAAACAGCTCTGATAAATCCAACCCACTCAGAGACTGATCTCCCTAATAAATGTAGATATAAAAATTATGTCATCACTATTAGCCGAGAGACTAAAAATCTTCCCTAAAGTTATATCACTGGAACAATCAGGCTTTGAGTAATAGACAGACATGGGATAATACTTTGACACCGGATTCATTGATTCAGTTTATCAAACATGAAAGAAACCCGAGATATGCCCTTGTATTAGATGTATGCAAAGCATTTGACCAAGTTGACCTATACTTTCTATTTATAACATTAGCTCACTATAACATTCCAAGTAAATTTGTTAAAATGGTAAAGATACTGTACTGTAACTCTCACACATCTCTTCATATAAACAAACTTATGTCCAGCCCTATCAAGATTTCAAATGGCACAATGCAAGGATGTCCCCTGTCCCCCCTACCTTTTTAATCAGTACATCGAACCACTTTTTTATATACATCCCAAAAGTCCTTTCATTGCATCCCTAAAATTCTAAATACCAAAGTAGTCCTAAATGCTTTCGTGGATGACCTAAATATATACTTTGAACTTCCAAACACAGATCTGAATAAAATGTTATCCTCATTTGAGAAGTTTTCAAAAAAATTCTAATTATGAGTTAAATAAATCTAAATCTCTTATCTTTCCAATTAATCCTGATTGTCATAAAGAAACATGTTTCCCTGAATCTGATATTGGGATAGAGTACTCTTTCAAATACCTAAGAGTAATATTTTAAGCATAATCATCATCTTAAAAAGCTAAATAGTTTTATACAAAACCCAGATCAACATTCTGTAAGATGCCTATAGATGGCAGCAACTGAAACTATCACACTTATCTAAAACTGCTATAATTAAAATGAACATTTTGCCCAGATTACTCTGTCATTTTAATGCACTGGATATGACTATCCCTAAAAAAATCTTTCTTAAAATAAATGCAGAACTCTCAAAGTTTCTCTGGCACCCAAAGTCAATTAGAGTCAGTTATGCAAAACTTATATATCCCAAAGAGAAAGGTGGGCTCAGCTTTCCTGAGTTTCAGTTATATTGCAGCAGTTATCTCTAATAGGTTAATACAAATTGCGGAATGTAATCCTATCGATATGGAATGGGCCCCTCCCTGGATTAGCATTTGGTATGAACATGTTAAAAAAACTAGTATTAATCCTAAAGCTCTACCTTTCATCGAACCAGAAATCTATGGTAAACTAAAATTACATCCTTCACTAATCTGCATAATCAAAGTAGTCTAAAATTTTCTGAAAACTCTAAATTTAGATAAGACCCTAGCCCTTAAATCCAAATATTAAACTACATAAAATATGATATGTTTGGGTAAATATCTCTTATTAAAAACTGTAATATATGGGATATTCTAAAATTTAGAGGAAAATCTCTTGCACAAATTCATCTAGCCCTAAATTTGAATAAATGTTATACGGTTATATTAAGACAAATTAGAGAACTGATATCTACTTTAACAAATACCTCGGATTATAACTAATCTAATATCCCTTCCTGCATAACATTGCTTAAGACTTTATCCAATAAAAAAGATGGTCTCTAATGTTTACAAGCTAGTTATCTTTATTAAATACCAAGCGTCTGTACTATATTCTAATTATTGGACCAAAATGAGTAATGAGCTCGCAGATTAAAAGAAATTAGCAGCTGTCAAATATACTCTTGAACTAACTCCTTTTAAGAATCTCATATGCACACAACTAATGATAAACGATGCATACTTTACCCCAGTAAAACTTAATACAGTTAATCCAAAAATCACCTCTCAATGTCCTTATTGCACTTTCCATAAAGCAGACTTGCTACATATTTTATGGTTCTGCGCACACACCCACAAACTCTTGTGTTCTTTAAAAGTAAAACTTGAAAAAATGAGAAGTCAGTACTATCCTGGGAATTTACTATCCTAAATATTACCACTCATAAACTACCTAAAATAAAGTTGCATATCTTGATCACATTTTTGCCTTAATCAAACTATACATCACTCAAAATTGGTTAGATCTTTATAAATTTTCTTAGTCAAGCATCAGAAAAATGATTGTTTAAATATGCATCCTCACATAAACTTATAACTAAGAATACAAATAAACGACTATATTGTCAACAATACTGGAGCTTTCTCCTAGAACATATTCTAAAAGAGTAAATTTAGAATGTTCAGTAAACTTGTTCAAAGATTTAACCAATCTGTATGCTTATCTGGTTCTGTTTTAATATCAGGTAGATATTTTGTAGCACTTTCTGTACATAGTGTAAATAGTTTTATTTAGAGGAATGTTGTTTTATTTGATTATCTTTATATGTTTTAATGTTGGACTTACTGTATACTGTTTTACTTAACAATGTACTTTTTAAATTATCAATTCATTGTATTGTTTGAAAGCAAAATAAAACATTTTTGAAAAAAAAAAAGTAAAATAAAAACATAGGGTAATGAAATATAAATGACATTGGTGCTTTCCAACCTGTATATTGAAAGACAGGAATTTAAGGAATGGGTAGTGGAAATTATTCACGAGCTATTAGAGAATATAAACATTTCCTCTGAAAATATAAAATTGAAGTGGAGTTTAAAAATAGGATGGGAATAAAAGAAAGGGAGATATGGTTAAAAAGTAATGAGAATTATCTAGAGGGACTGACAGATCTTGAATTATTGCAAAATAGTAGGGGGAATTTCACAGAAAAGGAAGAGGAACAACTGCAGAATGCTAAATAGAAAATATGAGTTTAGAAAGATTGCTGTTAAGCAACTGTTTTTGATAACTTTAGAGTACAAAAACTTTTAGCACAATGACTCTGGCAACAGAAAGTAGAAAGGGCTGTCACCAAACTTAGAAAAGTTAACAAGGGATCCTGTAGAAGTATTAATAATATTTTAGAAATTCTATGAAAGTCTGTATAAAGCTGAGAAATATGGAAATCAAGAAAAGGTACAAATGGAAATGTTTATGGAAGAATTAAATATGCCAAGGTTAGAGGTAGAGGAGGCTCCGTTACTAACAAGATAGGAGGAGATGAGGTAAAAATGCTGATGTGTAACCAATCCACAGGAAAGTTCCCAAGAATAGATAGTATTCCTGTGGAAGTTTGGTAACTAGGAGGGAAAATGCTGATAAAGATCTGGAAGGTTTTGTTTAACAGTATTTTAAGAGGAGGAGAAATGCCAGCATCTTGGAAGAAAGCGGTTGTAGCTGTAATACCAAGGTAAAAATCCATCATCTCCAGCTTCATGCAGGCCCATTTCAACACTAAACATCATGATTATAAAGTGTTTATTCTATGATGGTTACAAGAATTGCAAAGTGATGCCAGAATTGATAGACATGGATCAATGTGGTTTTGGTTTGGGAGGGCAAACATTTAACAACAGTAACAGAGCACTGATGATCCACAGGAAAGCATACAGTAAGAAAATACCACTGTTGTTGATGGGTCCTGATGCAGGGAAAGCATTTGACAGAGTAAGCTGGGACTTTATGAACAGAGCAACATTTGCCTTCCCTGATAAAATTATAAGGTTGATTAGGAGGATGTAAGAGGGATTTGAGGCAAAAGTTAAAGCGAGTGGATCCTCTCTGATAATCTCTGCTTGAGCAGAGGAACTAGGCAGGGGAGACCTCTCTCCCCTTTGTTATTTGCATTATATTTAAAACCATTGGCAAAGAAAATAAGGGAGTCAGAGATTCAAGGATATAATTGGTATGGTACTCAAGAAAAGCTTGATGCATTTGCAGATGACATTATCTTATACCTGACAAAACCAGAAAATGACATTACAGTGATGTGGAACACATTGAGATAGTTTCAGATCTTTTTGGGATTTAAAATTAATGAAGCTAAAACAAGGGCAGTAGTGGTAAACTATGTACCCAGATATGAATTGGTTCAGCAATATCCATACTTATGGGGACATGATGAAGTATTTAGGAGTATGGATTAAATGATTCCAGTGTTGCAGCTAAGGATATGTCGGAAGAGACCAAACAAAAGTTAATGCAAAAACTGAGAAAATGGAAGTTCTTTTATATGGATAGCAGTAGTAAGATGCAAGCACTTCCTTTAATCTTATACACAGGTCAGACATATTTTTATCAACCAGAGGAGAAGTTGTGGATAGCAGTTAATAAAGAGCTGAAGGATTTTATCTGGGAGGGGAAGAAGAAAATAATAGTCAAGTGGGATAAGCTTATTCTTCCACTAGAACAGGGCGGATTGGGATTACCCAATTTGATGTGGTATTGCAGCGCAACACAGTTAAGGCTCCTGTGCATAGCACAAGCAGAAAACTATAATTCAAGATGGAATGAGATGATGATGAAATAGGGGGGAAGATCAAGAAACAAGGAGAGTCTGGGATTTTGGATGCAGACCTTTAAGGAGAATAACAATAATAATACAGAACATTATATTCATAAAGTAGCTGAAAGTATACTAAGAACTAAGCTGACACAAGAATGGAGAAAGGAGATTCTGCCGATAGGGATGACTGCAATTAGAGATATAGACAGTAGGCAAGAGGGGGTTGGAATTTATTGGAGAAACTCACAAAGGAACCAAAGGTATTGGGAGCAAATAACTAGAGAGGGGAAAGGTAAAATACAGTGGGAAGAAGATGCTGATAACTTATTTGGACTGTAGGTTACAGATGGTCTTCCCTTGTCAAGGATTGATATCAGAGTATAGGCAAAGAGAAAAAAAATAGGGGGATCCTAAACAAAAGACCAGCACTAGTGCAGTTTTAGTATAATCTAGAACAGAAGTTGCCATTAAGAAAGGAATAATTAGTAGAGCATATAAAATATTGCTTGATAATTATAAGAATCGGAGAAGGTTAAAATGGACGGGGAAGAAATATTAGCTAAGCAATTCATAAGGAAACAATGGTGGGGGCTACATGTACTTCTCTCAAATATGCAACAAAGTCTATAAGATGCAGGATCTTTGCTTGCAAGTGTTTACATAGATATTGTTATACCCCAAGTAGACTCCGAAGAATTTTTCCTCAGGTAGATAGCAAATGATGGAGGTATGGTGGGGAAAAAATAGGTAACTGGGAACATATTTTCTGGGAGTGTAATGAGTTGGCAGACTTTAAAGATTCCCTGTAGAATGCTGTGTCAGAGATGCTGGATGAGCAAATTGATGTAACTAAGGAAATTATTTTTTTAAGCTCTGATATAGAATTGGAGTTGCCTAGACATGGTAAGACCTTACGGAGTCTAATTATGATGGTTGCCAAAAAAACAATTACTAGAAAATAGAAATCAAAGTCTAAATCAACTTTATTAGAAGTAGTGAAGATAGGAATGGAGATAAAACAACTGTAATTATGATCTTTAGAAAAGGGTAGGATCAAATTACATAGGAAAAAATGGGAAGTGTGGGATCAATACATGCAGAGGTGGAATGAGCTTTAAAAGAAGGCAAGAACTGAAGGAGCTGTGTAATGGTTGACTGACAATGACTGGATATATTATAAGTGATGTATAATGTTTACAGCTACAGATGTGTTGGCATGGCAATGTTTGTAATGTATAATGTTTGCAACTGAGATTGTTGGTGTGGTTTATTTATGGTTTGTTTTCATTTATGTAAATGTAAGATTGCCTATACATGATAATTTAATAAAGATGCTTCTTGTTTTAAAAAAAAAGACCTTACACAAAAATTGTATTGATTGAAACACGGCTAAGTAATTCACAACTACTACTAAGCCCCCCAAAAACTAATGACTACTCTTTAATCCAAAATGTATCTCTACCAAAACAGCAATATTAACTGTCATCTCTGGCAAAACACTATGACAGAACAAGTAAACCTCACAAAAGTACTGGGTGCAGTCACAGATGACCATTTGAAATTTGACCACCTTGTATGACACATGATTAAAAAGTAGGTGCATTATACAGAGTAAAAAGTACTTGCATCTCTCCTCTATGCTTCCCAATCTTTACTAACCTTCATATCTCACAACTGTCCAAGCATGAGCACTGTTATACTGAATTAGCCAAATCTGCAGTAAACGTGACCTACAGAGCACGCCACTGTCTATTCTTCAGAGAATTATACTGGTTAGATTTTCCACATCACCTATCTTTCTCACCTAATTACAGTGCATAGACTTCTGTGTAAGCAGAAAATTGCCTAGCCCTTAGCAACTTAATACAACATTTCTTTCTCAATAAAATTTTACAATATAGAGATAAATCACTACTCTCTATAACCAAACCGTCTAACACTGCAGGTGGCTCACTTTATTCCAGTGGTGTTACTAAACTATGGAACAACATCCCACTACTACTGAAATCAATTCTGAATGCAATCTCATTTAAAGCGCAACTAAAATTTCACTTGTCAGATGAATGGATCTGCTCATGTAGAACTCAAGGAAAATGCCACTACTGTCTTTAGCTTGCTGTGTCATCAAACCATGTCTTTTTATTCAGAATGCTGTGCCCCACAACTTGTGTTCACTAGTGCCTAAATAGTTTTGCTAGCACCTCCCATCCATTTACGTAGCCATGTGACACAGCTCACCACTACCGCTATACTTCTAATATGATCTTTATGATACTCGTGTATATAATTATCAATGAAACTGCTTTATACACCACCTCCTAATTGCAGTATGAACATTTTCTATCTTACCTTGTTCCTTCACCTCCATTTCTTTGAATTTCTCAGCACTGTTCACATGATCCATTATCTGTCCAACAAAACACTAATGCACTTCTTCAAGTGCTCAATGTTCAACATCTATTAATGCATAAGTGTCTTTTATACTGTTATAGTTTGTCTTTATTTCATGTGAATATAATCTCATTAACAAATGAATGTGTAATTGTTAATGTCTGTTTAAAAATGTATTTATTTTTTTGACATTTATTACTGTAAAAGTCCAACTGCATGAGTGCCCATTTTCAGCAGAGGCCCGGGGAGATAACCTCCAGGACAGTTAGTAAGAATTACAGTAGTTACATAGATTACTTTACTGTAATACACAGCACTTTAGAACATTACATATGTACCAGGAAACAATCACTTTTACATACACAGTCAGTACAAATGATACCATAGAATTACAAGCACTTTTATATATGTTGGGTAAACTGTCCAAGTTAATAGCAACATACAGTTTATTTAATAGAAGACTTTCTCTGTAAGACAGGAGGACCTTGCAGTGCTACAGGCAAAATTCTTCAATTCTATAGTAAAGCGAGTTATATGGTAAAGGAGCTCCTATTTCATGGGATTAGATGTCAAGATAGAGAGAGGAGAGGAAAGAATTAGAGAAGAGGTAAAGTCTGTTGTGGAAGCTAAGTGTTAAAGTGTGGGGTAGGCATGATGAAGAATCACAAGGATAAGCAAGGTTATGAGAAATTATAGTGGTTAGGAGAAAGTGAGGGAAAAGGGTTTAGCATAATCAAAAGGAAGTAGAGTAGGGAGTTGAGGATTAGATAGAGTGAAGAATGGGTAAGGTACATTAATTAGAGTGAGACAGAAGATAGAGAATGAATAAACCATCTGTAGGAGGGAAAAGGAATAAGTAGTCTTTGCTTTTCTCCTTGGGCCACCGCTAAAAGGGATTTTTTTTTAACAAACCCAGTCAGACAAACATGGTAAACAAAAGCAAAATTAAATAAATTGATAAAAACAATAAATTGCATAACCTTTACTTGTGATGTCCATGGGAAAAACACTTTCTTGACATTTCAGGGAATATTCCACAAAGCCTGTTGCTGTTTTTGTAGTATTCTGTTTGTTTTTCCTGATTGGATGCTCTGTGTAGAAGTAGACTGTCTCTTCATGTGCTGTATTTCTACACCACAGTTTTGGGGTCATATACCTTCACTGCTTTGTAAACTTCATTACATTTATAAGTGCATAATAGCAGTGATGTTAATGAAGAAAACAGTGCATTTGTGTGAAAGTACTCGCCACAGTCATAGATGTTCAGATAGTTGCATTGTTGCTGAAGTAGGAGCTCCTTCCCACCACCCTTCCATTTTGCTGGACAGATTTGTTTGTTTCGCTAGCTCTTATAGTATCTTAGGATTAACTAGTCTTTCTTAAAAATAATAATACCATAGATTTAGTGGTGATTGAGGTTTTCTCTTTTATTGGAGGTGCTTGTGTGTATGTCTTTTTTTTTTTTTTTTTTTAATTATTATTATTTATTTATTTTCAGTTTGTTGACCGGGAGAGTTCACTGGGCCCAGTGTGCCCGTTTTCAGTGGAGGCCCAGAGAGAAAAGCTCTGACAAGCAAAATGCAGTAGAAATTTATGATACAAGTCGAAAGTAAAAAGTAGAAAAGCTGTATGCAGTTAACAGCTTGTTCCTAATGCACATACAGGATTACTTACAATAGGGAAAGGTAAATTTACAAAAGTATACATACAATCTTGACATAGGAAGAACAAGTACAATTTTGACATAGGAAATACAAGTTAAAGTAAAAAAAACTATATACAGTAAAGAACTTATTCTTAATACACATACTAGATTATTTACAATAAAGAAAAGTATATTTACAAAAGTGTGAGTATAGTCTTGACATAGGAGGAACATGTCTAATTATAGGAAGTTGGTATTAGAGAACTTTTTTTGTAATAGTTAAGATGTTTCTGTGTCTGCTGTGCTCCATTAAATACTTCCCTTTGCTGTCTGGAGTTGGAGACCTTCATCTTCAAACAAAGATTTTTAGAACTACATTTACTTCTGAGGTCCTCAATGCAAGAATAACCTCTTGCTTTATCAAGGGGATGTCCAACTACTCATGAAGTCTGGATGTAGAAGACTTGTTTGAACTTTGTGGTTAAATTATACTCATTTTTGAGTATACTTTAGCAGTGTTTCTAATGTTTGAACATCTATGAGTATTGCGAGTAATTTCACACAACTGTACTTTTACCATTATTCATTTCTAGATGTTAAAACTCAAAAAAGAGGATCAAGACATCCTTACAACTTGCTGAGGGCTTGGAGGGACTTGCATTCAGGTTAGCATGTAGCTGGTAATTCAGGAAAATATTGTAGTATAAGCCAAGGAAGCCCTCACTCAGTAGGGATAGCAGCAGACTCCACCTTAGAGCCTAGCTCATTTTTAGATCAATTGCTTCAGCTGGACTTTCAATCCACGGTTTTTGAAGTGATCAAGTCCTCAATGAATTCTTCCATTTGACATAGTTTGCTAAGCAGAAAAGGTTCATCTGGGAGAGAGTTGTCCTGTGTTACTTGACTAAGTCAGTTTGCAAGTGGCTTGACTTACTTCAGACAGTCTTGTATGTTGAATTTCAGTTGTTCCATGGCCAAGGTGCATGTGGATGGCATTGCTGGCCATCATGACCTTATGGAAGGAATCATTTTGTGGCCCACTATCTCTGGGTAAGCAATTGTTATGAAGATTTACCAGCTTTGAAGAATGTATATTTAACATCATTTGGTAACATGGGGATGGGCACGAGAAATGCCACTTTTCAGTCATGCTCTATGTCTGAAGAAGCAGTACAGTTTTCATAATAGGTGCATTTCATTCATTTTCACTTGCCATGACATTTTATAGTGGCTGGAGGAAAGGACCTTTTAGAGGGTTATTTTCACTTTAACATTTGTAGTCCAGATTGTATTTACAAAGAGATTTTTACTCCTTGTTAACTGCAGTAAAACTGCTCTGAATATTAATGCCTAGCAGTTGTGCCTTTTAATATGAAAGCATTAATCCGTGTTATTATGAGGTACAGTTATTTTTGTGCTTCATTGAGGTATATTCTATTGCTCATCTTTAATTAGATGAGAACTACATGTGCTGAAAGCCATTTATCACAATTGAGGTCTGACAGAGCAAGAGTGAGCATTGCTCAGAAGACTTTAGATACCCCTAACAGACAAAAACATTAATGTACATGCCACTTAACTTTAAAATTATTCTACTGTAAATAGCTTTTTAAATAATATATTTGTTTTAATTTTCCACTTCTTGCAAGGCTTTGTAATGACCTTTGCAGTTTATGTAATTTACTCTTTACTAAGCTTTCTTGCTTCTGCTGCATGTCAATCCTTATTAGTCTGTTAACTTTGTAAGCTTATGATTCCTTCATGTTTACATTTTTGTTTGTTCTTTAAATCACATTCTGTTTATTTGCAAGAATACCTTTTTATAATTACTGTTGAAATTAAGAATAATAATGACAAGTGTTAAAATCCATAAGGATGTAAATGTGAGATGTTTCAATTAATTCATTCAACAAATCTTAAAAACAATTCAGAATTAGATGTGTTCAGTAGTTGTCATTTGTGTTGTCTAAACAATATAATAAATCAAGACTAAATGAAACGTAAGATGAAATAAAAGAAGAACAATAAAAGTATACAGTTAATTTATCAAAGAAAATACTAAACATGAATTCTGGTATGGCTGCATTAGTACAAGGCACAGGTGTCTGCAACATACTGAGTGGTTGTTTGATATACCAGGAAAAAACAGACAAAAGCTAAGTTAGATTGCTTTGATGTATTTTAGTTGAATGTATGTCACTTACAGAAGAAGAATGATGGAATATCTCAGCAGTCTGCTCTGGCTACGTTAAATAGCAGAGAGTTTCATGAGGGAATTCAGTCTGTCAGGAGATGTATGTAGTCATGGAAGGCAATCAGCAGGAAGCAGAAACCTTGTTGTAAATCAAAATAAATCAGATGCATGATGATTTTTTTAAATCGGTGACACCCTTGCAGATTATATAACTTCTAATAGTAAAGTAGTAGCAAATAAAGCAGGTACCCACCAGTCAGTTAGAGGAGTTAACAGAGTTGCAAGACACATAAAAGCACAGAATGAAAAGTAATAGTGACTTCCGCAGTGCTGCACATTGAGGAACAACTTAATTTCAGTACTCCAAGTTGAAAACAGAATCACAGAAGAGACAGCTAGTAAATTCATATTTTGGGGTACATTTCAGTAGCTGGCTAGTCAGTGCACTGCCTGGATGCCAGCAAAAATGAAATTCAGAGAACCTGAAAGAAAATCAGTCACAAAAGGTGAAGAAAAACACTGACTGGGAAGTATTGTGCTGCTGTTTTGCAATAAGCAGTGCAAATTTCAGCTTTTGGTGCAAGGCATGACTTCTAGTAATCTAGAGGAAAAATAGGTCAAATGTACTCGGAGCTGATATAAAAAAAGAAAGACTGAAGGAGTGTATCAACTCAAATAACAAAAGGTAGGAAAAAATGGAAGAAGCTTTAAACAGATATTCAGATGAGGTGATAAAACTGCAAAAATCAGAGGTCAAAATGAAGAAAAGGCTGGCTGAATATGAGACTGCTCAAGAAAAGATATTTAAAAAAAATAACAATTACAGGAGAGAGCACATAGTGAGTACTTGAGATTTTCTGCTGTATCGAAGAAGCTGGAAGGAACAAACTGTATTAATTTTATGAAAAAAAACAAATAAGCAACTGCACTGGTATTCCACAGCAGGAATTGTTAATTGAAAAGATACATCGTGTTTGTGCTCCAAACCTGGTCATGAGAAAGCAATTAGACTTTTAGTAGTAAAGACGCAATCCTATCAGCAGAAGGAGTTGATTCTGACAAAACTGCTGCAGGAAAAACAAAGTAGTAAAAGTGGGAGACAGTAGAGTATTTGTGGGAAAGGATTACTCACTGTACACCAGGCAGAAGATTGCACTAATCAGGGAATGTTGAGAAGCAGGCATGAGATTCAAGCTGCTGTATCCAGCTATTTTCAGAATATTCTTTACTCGAGGGACAAAATCATTTTTTGATTCGGAGCATGCTAAGAAGGAAATATAAACGTTTGTCCAACAAAAAGTGAGCTATTGCACAGAAGCAGATTCTGATTCTTGTTTTTCTGGTTAATAAAGAACACAGAGAGACTGTGCCAGTGAAACCTTTTCTGATGTTTCAACAGAAAATGCTTGAGAGACAGAAAAAAGCAAAAGAGTTTACTAGAAGAACCGGGAGTATGTTGGAAATAAAGCGGAGACTATATTTGGGAGAAGGAGATCAACAGCAATAAAACCAGCAACTTTGAAATTGACATATGTGGGATTACAAAGCATTAGTTATATTTGTGAAAAGTGACAGAACAAGAAAACCTGGAAATACCTGGACTTTTTTTTTACTTTGTTAAACTTGTAGTGGGCTCTAAAGCATATGTTGTACTTCATGCCATTAATGTTTGGAAGAACATTTAGGAGGGGGGAAGAGGAAGGAAAGAGTTAACTAAGTAAAACAATTTTTTTTTCTTAATAGTATTTTTATAATGCATGTTGTAGTCTGCATGCTATAAAGTAACGTTTTCTCAGTTATTTATGAATGTAATGGGGATGATAATAAAGTAAACTGGTGTGCCTGTTTTTTTTTTTTTCCTTCTTTCTGCTTGTTCTGTTTTAAGAAGTGTAAGCACTGCAATGTAAAAAAAAAAAGACTGGTTAAAAGGGCACGATACAAGAAAATTTGATGTACTTTTTCTCACTGTTAGGGAAATTACTGAATTAAGGCTCTTGGCTTGATCCAGTAACAAGTTTTAAGAGAAAACAAAGAAATTCAATATAATAAAATGTTTTTTTTCTAGAAAATAAATGAATTTTTGTAGAAGCAATACTGTATCTGGTTCCAATGTCTCCATGGAGACAGTCTGATAAAGAACAATAAAAACAGAGTACTTATTTTTCTTTCAGTGGCTTTCATCAGTGCTAGGAGATAATGTTTTCTAAAAGCATTCAAGTGTTTTCCCAGTCTGGGAGAATAGTAAAGAAGAACAAACCAGGCATCACTTAGAAGCACAGGCTGTACCATGTGTCTTTGCATGCATAGCTTCACTTTTAGCTTACTCCAAGTCAGTGCGGGTGGCTGTCAGTCTGGGACAATTGTTCCCATTAGAAGTGTAAAACTTAAGTATTTGAAGATTTACATAGTTTGTGTGTTAGTATTAAGTTAATATGTTTTAGGAGTGTATTGGGGGTGTGTTTGTTTTTTTTGTTTGACGGCTTTCAATAAAACAAACATTTTTAAGAAGTCACATAGGCTTAAATAGATTTGACAAGAAACAACCATATGAAAGATTAACCTGCTTAACATTGATGTATACATGTAACAAAAGCTGGAACTAGACACTTAACAAAAAGCTGTTGCACAGAAAAGCTGGTAGTAACTTTTTAACATAATGATGCTTTCTATATTATCTTTAAATGTAAATGGTCTCACAGATATATACAAAAACAAAAGAGTAGTCAACTACATTAAAAATGTAGAGTGCAAATAGCTAGGAGAGACATTTGGAAAGGACTGAACATGTGAATTTGATAAAGAAAGGTTTTCAGGTTGGTTATTCAGTGTAATATCTGGGACAAAGTGCTTATATTAATTGCAAGAGGAGCTCTAGTAGTGATAGAAGAGGAAGATCCATACACCGATGTACTGTATGAACACGTACACAAATGCATGGATCTCGCAATACACAATAGAACCAAGATGCTGTCCTCCAAAAAAAGGAAGCCAATCTAGTGGTCCCCTGCCATAAACAAAATCTACAACAAAAGGAGGAAACTGATGCGGAATAAGGTGAAGTCCCAAGACTGGAAAAACTCCCTTATCAGCCTCAACAAAAAGTTGAGATCCCTCATCAAATCCTCTAAAGCTAATCCTCTAAAGCTAGCTGTGAAAACAGAATTGCAGCAGATAGTAAAGACAGCCACAAGGCCTTCTATAGTTATATAAAGAATCTCCACGGCAATACCCGGATTTGCTGTGAGCTACTGCACAATGGAACCTCCTATGCCAAGCCAACAGATATTGCCAATATTACTGGCCGACATATTCAGTGCTAACTTTACCCCCCCCCCCCCCAAGGGACCAGTCACAATAAAAGTAGATTGCCAGGTACGCAGTATTACTGCTGCACAGGTTAAAACAGCAGTGTTCAAGGCCAAGAATATAGCTTCTATGGGACCTGACAATATCCCTGGCTGTGTTCTACATGAACTACAGAGTGAGCTGGCACCTCACCTGTGTGCCCTGTTCAATAACAGCCTCACCTCAAGCTTTGTCCCTACCAAATGGCACACTGCTGTAGTCATCTCTCTCCACAAAGGAGGAGTGACTACAGACCCGACCCTGGGAACTATCACCCCATTAGCATGATGAGTCTAATATGCAAAGCTATGGAACGCATCATCATGAACCTAATAAACAAGGATATAGTGAATCTCCAAACTCTGGATCCCACAGAATTTGGTTTTGTGAAGGGTAGATCATGCCTGCTCAACTTGATCAACTTCGAGTCATTCACCAGAGCTTTGGATGAAAGCAAGGTGGTTCATGCAGCCTACCTTGATCTGGCCAAGGTCTTTGACACCATTCCCCACTCAGGAATCATAGAAAAACTCACTAAGCTAGGCATCAAACCCCTATATTACTAGGTGGGTTGCAAACTGGCTCACTGGTAGAACCCACGGTGTGAAAGTAGCAGACTCCAAGTCAGACTACCGACCAGTTATGAGTGGAGTCTTACTGGGTTCGGTCCTGGGTCCTCTCCTGTTTGGTATCTGCTTCTCTGAAGTCCAGGCCAACACGAAGGGACTCTGACTACGTTCGCAGACGATTGCAAGTTGGGCGCTATTATTAACTCCCCAAGTGATGTTGACATCCTACAGAAAGGCCTCACTGAGACCAACAACTGGTATCAGAACCATGGCCTTAAGCTCAATACCAAAAAATGTGTCATCATCCCCTTTGGGAAAAACCCGGTTCCCATGAATTACCACATCGATGGTATTCCACTGAACACAGAAGGCGCTATAAGAGATCTGGGAACACAGGTTGACAGTAACCTCTCTTTTGACCATCACATTTCCACTGTGGTCAGAAAGTCCTTCTATGTGGCACATTTCATTACTAAGGGTTTTGCATCCAGGAAGAAGGAGGTCATTGTCTCCCTCTACTCTTTCCTCATTGGGCCAATGATTGAGTACAGTGCCCCATTTGGCATGTACCTTACTAAGCACCTGCAACAACTGGAGAGGCCGCAAAAGTACCTCACAAAGAGGATCCTAGGCGTTAAACATTTGTCCTACATGGACGGACTAAAAAACTCCCAACTATTCTCTGTCTCATATCGCCTACTTAGAGGCGAGCTCTGCTTGACTTAGAACGCCATGTTAGAAATGTTACATCTGAAGAAATCCCAATCCCTCCGCACCACACGCACCAAAGACCTCAACTTCATTACCACAGCCAACAGAACATGCTGGAGGGACAGGTTCATAACTCGGAGACTTGCCCATGTTATGAAATAGACTTCCCATACATGTCAAGCAGAGCACCTCACTGGCCGTCTTCAAGGGAAATCTTGATGAGTGGATGGGAAATAGAAAATTCACCCCAGAGATCACTCCAGTGGCTTTATTCGACAGAGGCACTGAGAACTAAGGTCGGGTGGCAAAATGCCAGGGTAATTCTGTGGGCTAGGCTTGTAATGGCCCTGGAGCCTTTACAAGCCTAGCCCACAGAATTACCCTGGCATTTTGCCAGGGTAATTCTGTGGGCTAGGCTTGTAAAGGCTAATGGCCCTGGAGCCTTTACAAGCCTAGCCCACAGAATTACCCTGGCAAAATGCCAGGGTAATTCTGTGGGCTAGGCTTGTAAAGGCTCCAGGGCCATTAGCCTTGTACACACCTATGAACCTATAATAATGGTAGATTTGTAGTACTAAGGGGCTACTGACAAGGGAGGAGGATTGCAGCGGTATGCATTGTATTCCACCTTAAACTGCTATAATGAAGCTTAAGAAAATTATGGGAGGAGAAATCCGCTTTCAGCAGGGAATAGTACTTATAGGTGGGGACTGGAATTTGATTTGCAGCACTGAAGATGTATCTGGGGGACTGAGAAGAGATAATATAACAAAGGAGGGTAGATTTTTGAAGACATTTCTGAAAATATTTGTTATGGAATATGTGAATTCAGTAGTAGGAGTTCAGAGTGAATTTGCATATTATTCTGCAAGATGCAAAAATTGGGCTAGGCTAGACAGAACTTGTGTTTCCCAGGAACATGTGCATTTAGCTGAAAGCTTTGATATGAATCAAATAACTATTTCAGATCATGCATCAGTAATATCTAAAATAAAATTGTAGGGTAATAAAATAAAGATGAGACTCTGGTGCTTTCCCACCTATATGTTGAAAAGAGGAATTTAAGGAATGGGTAGTGGAAATTATTCGGGAGTTATTTTAGAAGATAGAAATTTCTTCTGAAAATAACGCTAGGGAGTGGAATAAAATTAAAATGGAGTACAAAAATAGGGTAGAAATAGAGAGATGGTGAAGAAGTAACCAGAATTATTTAGATGGACTGACAAAGGTTAAAGTATTGCAGAGTAGGGGGAATCTCACAAAATAAGAGGAGCAATTGCAGAATGCTAAACAGAAAGTAAGGGATTACCTCAGTAATATGTATTGAGTTTAGAAAGATTGCTGTTAAGCAACTGTTTTTTTTTTAATAATAACTCCAGAGTGCAAAATCTTTTAGCACAACACGGGCAACAGAAAGTAGAAAGGGTTGTTGCCAAGCAGAGGAAGCCTATAACAAGGAAGATAAGAAATCCTGTAGATATACTAGAAATGTTTTAGAAATTATATGAAAGTCTGTATAAAGCAGAGAAGTATGAAAATCAGGAAAAGGTACAAATGGAAATTTTTAAGGAAGAATTAAATATGCCAAGGTTAGAGGTAGAGGAGGCTCAATTACTATCAGGATAGGAGGAGATGAGATAAAAATGGTAATGTATGACCAAGACACAGTCCCCGAGAATAAATGGTATTCCTATAGAAGTTTGGAATCTAGGAAGGAAAAAACTGATAAAGATATGGAAGGTTTTTTTTTAACAGCATTTTAAGAGGAGAAGTGCCAGTCTCTTGGAAGAAAATGGTGGGCCTGTAATACCTAAAGAGGGTAAAGATCCATAATATCCAGCTTCATACAGGCCCATTTCAGTCCTAAACCACGACTGTAAACGTTTGTCTTTAATGGCTAAAAAAATGGCAAAGGTGATGCCAAAAATGATAGATGTGGATTAGTATGGTTTTGTGGAGGGTAGGCAGACATTTGACAACATTAACAGAAGATTGATGATCCAGGGAAGCAGAATGTAAGAAAATACCACTGGTGTTGGTGGGTCTTGATGCAGAGAAACCATTTGATAGAGTAAGCTGGGAGTTTATGAAGAGGACAATGGAAGCATTTGCATTCCCTGATAAAATTACAAAGTTGATTAGGAGGATATATGAGTGGGTGGGTTGCTCTCTGATAAACTGTGTTTGAGCAGAGGTGTACTCTTTTCCCTTTGTTATTTGCATTATGTTTAGAACCACTGGCAAAGAAAATAAGGGACTCAGACATTCAAATATATAATTGGTTTGGTAGTCAAGAAAAGCTGACTCTTTTTTGCAGATGTTATTTTATACCTGATAAAACCAGAAAAGGATATTTCAGTGTCATGGAACATTTTGAGGTAGTTTCATATCTTTTAGGGATGCAAAATTAATAAAGCTAAAACAAAGGCATAGCTGTAAATTATGTACCCACACACAAATTTGTTCTGCAATATCCATATTTATATGGGGAAATTATAAAATGAAGTACTTAGGAGCATGAAATAACAAGATTCTTGTGTAGCAGCTAAGGATATGTGGAAAGAGACTAATCAAAAGATAATACAAAAACTGAGAAATTGGAAGCTCTGTTTTATGGATTTGGATAGCAAGATACAAGTAGGTAAAATGTTTAGTCCCTTTAGTTTTATACACAGATCAGGCATATTGTCATCAGCCAGAGGAGAAGTTGCGGATACCAATTAATAAAGAGCTGAAGGATTTTATCGGGGAGGGAAAGACGGCAAGAGTTAAGTGGGATAAGCTGATTCTTCCAGTAGAGCAAAGTGGTTTGGGGTAACCGGATTTGAAGGGGTATTTCAGAGCTACACTGTTTAGGTTCCTATACATAGCACAAGTAGAAGTCTACATTTCAAAATGGAAAAGGAGGATGGCGATACAGGGGGGAAGCTTAAGAAAGGAGTAGAGACTGGGATTTTGGATGCAGATCCTTGAATAATAGTAACCATACAGAATGTTATATTCACAAAGTAGCAGAAAGCATTCTAACAACTGATCCAACACGGGAATGGAGAAAGGAGATTCTGCCAGTAGGGATGACTGCAATTAGGGATACAGACAGCAGGCAAGAGAGGCTGGAATTTTTGGAGAAACCTTGCAAAAGAACCAAGGTATTGGGAGCAAATAAATACAAAAGGAAAGGTAAGGTAATGGGAAGAGGCCAAGAATTTATTTGGACTGCAGGCTAGAGATCGTCTATCCTGTTAAGGGTTGATATCGGAGCATAGGCAAAAAGAAAGAAGTAGGTAGATCCTAAGTGGAAGACCAGTACTGGCAGAGTTTTTAGTAGAATTTAGAAAAGAAACTGCTGTTAGGGGAATAATTAGTAGAACATATAAAATATTACATGATAGCTATAAGTATTAGTCAGAGGAGGTTAGAAAGAATTGGGAAGAGAGATTGGATAAGCAATTCACAAATAAACAATGGGGCGATAATAGGTATGTCTCCCAAGTGTGCAACAAAGTCTGGAATATTTAGGACCTTTGCTTGGAAGTATTTATATAGATATTTTTATAACCCAAGTAGACGCCAAATAATTTTCCTCATGTAGATAGCAAATGTTGGAGGTGTGATGGGGATGAAAGAGGTAATTGGGAACATATTTTCTGGGAGTGTAATGAGCTGGCAGACTAAAAATTCCCTGCAGACTACTCTATCAGAAATGCTGGGTGAGCAAGTTGGTATGACTAAGGGAGTATCTATTTATTTATTTATTTTTTTTAGCTCTGATACAGAATCAGAATTACCTAGACATATTAAGGCCATGCTTAGTCTGATTATGATGGCTGCCAAAAAAGCAATCATTAGAGAATGGAAATCAAAGTCTGAACCAACTGTACTACAAGTAGAGAATATAGTAAGAGATAAAACTACTGGAAATGTAATCTTTAGAAAAGGGTAGGAGCAAATTGCAAAGAAAAACACTGAAGTTGTGGGAATAGTACATGCTGAGGAGGAATGAGGTTTAAAAGAAGTCAGGATCTGAATGTGCTATGTAATATTTGACTGAGAGTGACTGGATAGATCATAAGTGATGTATAATGTTTGCAACTAAAATTATGTCAGTATGGTTTGTTTTTATTTATATAAATGTATGATCACCTATGTCATAAGTGATAATTTAATAAAGATGTTTCTTGTTTAAAAAATAAATAAATAATGAAATTGCAAGCAAAGCAGGACTGAGGATCACACCCAAAGGGAGAACATACATTTGTCAGTCATTCTGGAACACTTTGTCAAGTTAATGAAGAAATGCTTGAGTGAATGGAGTGACATGCCAGCTGTTTAGATTCACATTGAGAGAGCTCCTGGAATGGATACCTTCTGTTCAGGTACTCAGAAGTAGCCCAGACCAATTTTGATTACATTTCATGCTTAGAAGCAGAAAGAACAGATATTAAATATACTGTGGAAGAAAGGTGCAGTATTTAAAATAGAGGACACTAGAGTTTTTGTTAATAATGACTATTCCTGCCCTACTAGACTGAAAAGGCCCCAGGGAACAGTAGTGACTGGCTTAGGACAACTGAGATGGTACAGTAAGGAAAAGGGTAGGATAACCAGAGAAATCCTTCCTGTTTTTTGATTGGAAGATGGTGAACATATTGTGGTAGATAAAGGTACAGCATGGTCACCACCTTTCAGGATCTCTGTCAGGAAATCCATTTATGGTGAGTACTTGAAAGGTATTTTGAGTCATTCTGAAGAATAACACATCTCTGAAGAATGTTTCCTGAAATGTTTACTGTTTCATTTGGATTTGTTGTGTTCAAATGCAGTGTAAAAAAAAATCATTACTGTGGCTTATACCTGTATATGAGTGGGGACAGGGGTTAAAGTGTGTGTGTGTGTGTACACACACACACACACACACACACACACACACACACACACGAGCAACAAGTTGGTCATAATTTCTTTAAATTTTTATCATGGTTAAACATCAGCACTGGGCACAGTAAGTGTCTGCCTTTGGTGGTCTGGGCTGGATGTGTCAGAAAGGAATACATTATTGGTACAGTGGCACAGTGAGTAGTGTTGCTATTTCACAACATTGTCCTCTGCGAGTTCCTGGCTGTGGCTCTGTCTGTAAGGACTCTGCACGTCCTCCCTTTTGTATGGGTTGTATTCAGATGCTGACTCCAAAGCTGTGTCATAGGTGAATTTGTTCTTCCAAGTTGGCTATATAAAACATGATCTGTGTGCGCGCGCGTGTGTGTTTCTATCTTGTGATACTTTTGGTTTATCAGAGGCATTGCAAGTGTATGTACAGATATAGATATATATATACATATGTATGTGTGAAAACATTATATTGGTGGATGTGCACATAAATCTCCTGAATTGTGAAAAACAAGGCATAAAGTACATCCCAGAACATCTAGATGAACAAAGCTTCTGGGGTCCTTCATTCCTGGTTCTTTAAGTGGCTTAGTCTGGTCCTCTGTTCCACCTAGTTTAAAAATGACACCACTAAAGGGGAAAACAGATTTCACATTGGTTTGTTTGGGGCAAGGGATACTTTGGTCATTATTTTCTTAATTTTCCACATAGTCAAGCTTCAGAGGTGCGCACAGAAGGATTGTATAGCTTGTCTGTTGGTCAAGTACAGAGTGGTCATTATTACTATAACTTACTTCATACTCACATCTCAGAGGTGTGCACAGAAGGTAATAATAGCTTGACTTAGGTCGGGTGGCATGATGCCAGAGTAATCCTATGGGCTAGGCTTGTAAAGGCTCCAGGGCCATTAGCCTAGAACACACCTATGAACCTATGACTAGGGTCAGTGCACTGTGTAGGAGCATCAAGTTGGAATGAAGTAGTACTGAGTGTCATTTCTCCACCTTTTTACAATTGAAATTAGGTGAATATATACAGCTGGCTATCATCTGGTAGTAAGGGAAAGGAGGCATGCTGTGTATGTACAGCTGACAGCAATAGGTTAAAAATATTGCGTTCTGTTTTCAAAGGAGTACATATAAGTACTTTGCTTTTTGGGTTAGGGTTGAGGTGGCATGCTGTGTTGATATATGACAGCAGCAAGTTGAAATGTATGACTGTGGCCATTTGTCTTTCACTTCCATCCCAGTTTAACACCGGAGGGGTACACAGGAAGTGACTTATCTTTTTTTTGGGGGGGGGGTTGTGTGGAAGGCAGTTACACCGGATATGATGTATGTGCTCTCACAAGCATTTTTTTTCACAGTTTGTGGTTACCTGCTCAGTAGAACTAAGCTGTGTACCAGGGTGACTGCAAATCACAGGGGTAGGAAGTGCCCTACGGTTCCATATTATCTAAGCCTGTCCATGCAGTCACTGCGTATGGCATTAAAAAATGGGTACTTCTAAGTGTGGCTTGCTAAAGGGGTATGTGTCCACCCTAAGACAAAGGGTTTGTTTTCGTTCTGCTGAGTTGTAGTTTATTTGTCAGGAAATGTATAGATGAAAAGGTGGTAACCCTAATGAACATTGGCAGGAAATAAGGGAAAATAGACATTTGTATAGACCGGAGGAATGGAGGGTGAAAGAGCTACTACGAATTAGCCTGGATCCCGATATTTATTGGACTCTTGATATGATGGAGATCTCATTAAGTTAAAAAAACTGTACTGTTTTTTATTAGTAAACCGTAAGTCAGCCATTTTTTTAGACCCCTATGTTGTATTCTAAATGAGGGAAAAGAAAAAAAACCTTCCACATTTTTTTCCATTTTCTTGACTGTCATTATGACTGAGCGACCATAGCGTTTGCATGGGATGACGGTGACTGTTGGGAAGTTGGGAAATCTTGAATTGGCCTGATAACTGTCTCTGTTTTGACATTTTGGGTTGGTATTGCATTGCAAGGTTTATTATGTGGTTATGGAAATCAGTGCCTGGATGTTTAGAAGCTTTTGAAGCTGTGTATCTAACTGTGGGAAAAAACAATTGATTTCTATCTGAGACTGCACAGTTCCTCCCCATGTCATGTCAGTGGAATGCTGTGCTTCATTGACCTGTTGGAGTTAGGTTTGTAGCCTGTGGGTTCATTTAGTCATAGCAGAGGAACTTTTGGTTGCTTCCTTACATAGCTAATGAGTGCTAGCTCAACAACAAGAAGTGTGTGAAAAGATACTTTAATTATGTATACTTTGTGGGACTGTTCGGGGGGTGTTTAACTTAATTGTTAATGTTAACTTTTGTAAAACAAATTGCTGATTGGCTAACTGATGATCTGATATTGTCAGTTTTTATTCTATCCTCAACCTATGCTTTGGATCCAGTCCCTCAGATATGACTCTGCCGTTACTATAGCTCAAGGTAACAAAAAACTCTCAAGCTTTTCCCTTACCCGTAATGCTCCTTTTCCAAGTACCCCAGATCTCATTTGCTGCTATTCGCTTTAGATGTGACGAGATGCTCTTGAGCAGATAAGTTTAATTGAATTTAAAACTTCCTTTTCTCCTTTAAATAGCTTTTTATTTTTTTTTCTCTGTTTATCTTCTAGTGTAGCTTATATCCTTTACCTAACGACTGATTTGTTGCTGTTCTTTCCATTTCCTTTCATGCAAAAGTACCTCTGAATACTGTTGATAGTATTCTTTCCCCTTGTTAGTGTATTCCCTTTTTTACAATTGTTGGGATCCCCCTTTTATCTTCCTTTCTGTATATAAATAAAAAAAAAAAAAAACTTACTATTTTTTAGATCCGCGGTGCTGGTGCTGCGGTAGCATTGTCGCCTCACAGTAAGACACTGACCGGTTCGACTCTCAGCTAGAGCATCTTCTGCGTGGAGACGTGCGTGAATGGGCGTACCTTCGTTGAAGGTTGTGCGTTAGGGCTGGCAACTCGGCACATAAAAATCAGCTGCCAATCATTAGCAGACCGGAGTTCCGCTGTGGCTACCCCTAACCGGGAAAAGCCAAAAGACACAACAACAACAAGTTTTTTGCATAACCCTTTTCTCTCTCAGCTATGGCAGAAAAAGAAGGGCCGGCTGGTTTCAAAAAATGTGAAAAATGTCTGAGGAAAATGCCTTACTCTGATTCACATACTTTGAGTCTATTGCTTGGGACCCCATCATCTCCAAGAATATTGCTGTATTTGCCACACGGTCAACCATAGAGCTCTGGTTGCATGCAAGAACAAGCTGATTTTAAAAGCTCTTCTGTTAGCTTTCAGTGAGGCATTATCCAGAGCTTCCCCTTCTGACAAACAAAAAAAGGGCAAGTCAATTTCATCTAGTCCTTCATCGTCCTCATCAAAAACTTATGAGAAATCTGAAAAGAGGCTTCTTTTGGCTCCGACTTCTCCATCGGACCTGTTTTGTTAAAAGACTCTAGCTTTCGGATCCTGCAACCTCCTCTGATCCGAAAGTAACAACAAAGAGACATATGGATCCATCCACTTTTTTGGATCCAACGTAAGACATAACTAGACCTAAACCAGATCAGACAATTGATTTGACTCCTAGCTTTCCTGCTTTTCCAAGGACCCAGTACAGTACTCACCCTCAATTGACCCGGTAACATTACATTACCTTTTTTGGAAAGACCAAAGTTACCTTCTCTAATTTCTACCCGCTCTTCTAGGAGTTTGACAGAAGATGACAAGGAGAGACTGGGGAAAAAGATTCCTTGGGCACAGAGTATGCCAGGGGTTTCTTCGGCTCCTATCCCTTTGGGTCAAGGGTTCTTTACATTAACTACCCCTCCTTTTACATCCTCCTCTGACGTCTTTTGAAGCTTCAGAGTTCCTAGGTCCAAGCCGCCCAGCAGAGTCAGCTTCGGATCTGAAGATAACTTATCATCGGATGCATTGTTTGCTGTGAGTTCTTTGGTTCAAGTCGAAGCCAGAGACCTCTTGCAGCCGTAGTTGCCTAGTCGACTCCGAATGGTTGGGTTCGGCTCCAACATTTTCGGAGCTCTCCTTACACGTAGGGGCTTTGGCTCAGGTTAGCTTGGCTATGGCTTCGGCTTTAGGAGGGCTTTTCTTGGAGCAGAGAGGGACTTGGATCCAGAAGCTTGCCCTCTCAGATCCAGAGTCCTGTCCTTCTGAGGGAAGGTCAACTTTTGAGGTTTTGGAATGAGAGCCATGTCTGCTTCAAGAGCTCAGATGGCCCCTTCCTCCTCGGAACCTCAGTTTCCTTCCAGCCCTGTAATTTCTGCATGCAGAGTCTCAACGTTTTTCTCCACAGGGACAGCGAGTACCAAAACCCCAGGCTTCCCAGCAGGGCATTTCCGTCTCTTCTGATATCTCCCCACTGCATCCCACTGTGGAGGTCACCAAGTAGAAGTTGTGCAAGAGGAGGCACTTGGATTCCCTGGAAGAATCTGTCACCAGATGTACAGACTTTGATGAGGGTGAAGGGTCCCCAAGGTAACCTCCTGAGGATGTCTCCTTTGGAGATATCCTGGAAATTTTAAAACAGAAATGTGATCGGAAGCCCAGCAATCATTTGTCTGAGGAGTTGGTGTACCTGGAGGCTTTTGGTACCTGCCCTCCTACCTCCAGGGTGCCTCCGCCTGCCGTCAAGATCATTAAGTTGATCGGTCGGTGGACATGGAAGGCCCTTGGTACCATTAAGCTGATTCCCTGGAGACCACACAAAATTATTACTACCGGTCCTGAGGACAAACTGTTTTGGCAAAAGGTGTGCCTGTGGGTGCCATGGTCATGGTGTCGCCCACAAAGAAAGAATTGGCTGAGGAAAGTTCCTCTGTTTATCCCCCAAACAAGGAGTCTTAGCCAATGGATAGGTTTAGGAAGCGTGTCTATGCTTCAGCATCCTTCTTATGGTCACTGAACTGTCTGGCACACTTTTTACTAGATTACAGAGGGATCTAATTAATAGAGCTTTCGGATAACTCTCTCAGGATCCATATCTGAGGGAATATGAGTTTCAATCACTTTTGAGTTGGCTACCCTCTAGTCTATTTCTAAGTCTTCCATGAGGCTTTTTTTTCACATGTAGCTGAAGGAATGAGTAGAGCAGCAGGTTCAGGCATTGCCATTAGGAGGCACCCCTTGATGCACTTGTGTGACATTGTGGAGCCTTTCAAGTCTACAGTCGTCAACACTCTTGACAGCACGTCCTTTTATGGTCCTAAAGTAAAAGACGCATTGTTCAGGTGTGAGAAAGAAGGGAAGATGCTAGCTGCCGTGGGTGTTTGTTTCTCCACTCCTCAGACATCCTTCTCCAGGAATCAGTGAAACTGTGGGAAAATGTGGTTCAGAAAATCCCAAGGGTCTTTTCAAGACATGAAGCTGTGGGAAAATGTTTCAGAAAATCCCAAGGGTCTTTTCAAGACACACATGGAAGTAGTTCCCCAGGGGAAGAGGGGGGGACTCCAGTGGTATACTCTGCCCTCACGGCAGAGGAGGCCCACAGATTCTTGTTTTGGCAGACCGTTCCAGCGCTCCTGAATGGAGACCCAATTGCCCTCCTCTGGAGGCAACTGAGGGTCTATTGTCTCTGCACCGGAGAGCCTAGCTGGAAATAACTTCAGATGCATCATTTCCAGAGGTTATATCATAGCCTTTTCCCTTCCTTCTCCCCAGTGCAAAATATCCCTCATGTTTCAAGCAGTCAGAGGGAACAAGCAGCTATTCAAGTACAAAAGCAGCTAGAAAAATGAATCATCCAAGAGATCCCACCAGACCAGAGAGGATCTGGAGCTTACACAAGATTTTGTTTAGTGCCAAAGAAAACAGGTGACTGGAGACAAATCTTGGATCTCAACAACTTGAACAAATCAGTTCGACGAAACCAGTTATGGATGGTCACTATTCAGTCCATTCTTTTGTTTCTGGAAAAGGGTGACTGTATGTGCTAGATAGGACCTTCAGGATGTGTATTATCACATAAAAATTAACTAATGATCCAGGAGGTACTTATGCTTCTGGCTGGGAGCCAGTCATTATCAGTTCAGAGTACTGCCCTTTGGTTTCACCACAGTCCCCAGGGTGTTTACCAAGTGCATGGTAGTAGTGGCAGCTCACTTGAGACTGCATGGATTCTGGGTGTTTCTGTATCTAGACGACTGGCTCATTTCTGCCCTGACCAGGCATCTCCTATTGAAGGCAAGAGACCACGTTCTCCAGACATGCTTAAGTTTAGGAATAACTGTAAACTACAAGAAATCTGGTCTAGAACCCACTCAAAGTTTAAACTTTATGGGAGCAATTCTCAACGCTAAAACAATAGTCTCACTCCCCCTGCAAGCGTGAAAAAAATCAGGTCACAAGTCACAAGAATAACCTGCAGCAACAAAATCTCTGCTTGACTGGTTCTTCAGTCTTTAGGATCAATGGCAGCAGCAATAACGTTAGTCCCACTACCCACATATATGAGAATTCTGCAGTGGCTAGTATCAGCACAATAGTCTATCCTTTTACAACCATAGGGTGGAGGGGGCATTCTCTGTGCAAAACGGTCCAAGGTACTTGGTCCCACACGGAGACCAACTTGCATATCATTGTCCTAGAGATGAAAGCAATGCTCTGTATTGCAGGTATTCCAAGATGCTCTTCTCCTAGGAATGATTGCAATTCAATCAGACATGTCAGTAGTTTGTTATATCAACAAACAAGAAGGAATCAGATCCTACCCCTTATGTTGAGAAGCTCTGAGTGTGGCAATGGGTGATCTCTTCCAACAGCTTTCTCATTGTAACACATATTTCCAGGAAGTCCAGTGTGATAGCAGACAAGCTGAACAGGTGCATTCTTCTACCTCATGAATGGTCCCTCCATCAGAATGTGAAGGAAAGGATATTCTATCAGTGGGGTCAGGCTTGCTATGATCTTTTCACCTCTTCCCTAATCATGTGCAGCAACTACTTTGCCCTGATCCCCCCCCCCCCAAGTGGGGAGTCACCCAGAGATGCTGTTGTCCCCTGGTCTCCTTTATGCCTTTCCCCCAACTCTATTAATCCCAAAATTTCTGCAGAAAGTGGCCAGGCCAAAGAGCAAAGGAATCCTCATTGCACCATATTGGCCTCAACAGATTTGGTTCCCCTTCCTCTGGCCTGACTTACTTCACCAACCATGGAGTCTGGATCTAGCTCTAAACCTCCTGTCTTACCAGATGGACATGATTCACGCATTCACCCAGGCATACCCAGTCTTAGGCTGACAGCCTGGCTTCTTCAATTCCATTAATAGGCAGGCAGCCTGTGCTGTCCTGTCCAGCCTTACACATACGCCTGCCTTGTCATAAACCATCTACATGTAAACTGTACTCCAGTAAATGGAAACGATTTGTTCACTGGGCATTACAAAATAACATTGATCCCTTCTCTGCTCTGATTCATAATATACTTGATTTTAGCCCAACTTTTCATTGAAGGGTCATCTTTGACTATCAAAGTCCAGTTGCCAACAATATCCAATTTTCACATTGGTTTCCAAGGTTTTTCAGTTGCTTCACATAATCATTTCTGACAGGAACTGTCCTTTTAAAGCCCCCTTATAAAGATCCTTCTCCCCCTTGGGACTTAAATTTAGGGCTGCCAAGCCATTATACACTCCCCTTTTTCAACCATCAGCAAAAGGCAACCTCAGATTACCTTCTTGGAAGACTTTCCTTGGTAGCCATACCTTCTGCAAGAAGAATTTCAAAAATTCAAGCCTTATCTTGCAAATATCCGTATTTGATTTTTCACAAAGACAGAGCATCTTTCCATGCTAATCCATGTTTTTTACGAAAGGTGGTATCAGAGACAAATATCAATCAGTCCATCAGTCCATCAGTTTAACAATATTTGTTTCCAAAATTTGAAAACAAAGGTGAATACTTGTTACATCTATTAAATATTCACAGACAGTTGTGTTTTACCTTCATAGAACCTCTGTCATATGCCTTCAGTTTTGGATTCTATTCCCTTATTTTAAGTTCTTGTCAGGGCCTGCTTGTAATGCTACATTGTCTGCATACTGTAGCTTTGTTGGTCCCCCCATTGTAGCCAGTGTGTGAAGTCTATCACCAGTATGAACAACACTGGGCTCGGAACTGAGTCTTGATGCACACTTTCCCACTGGGAACCCCTTTAGGAGTTGAAACACTGTCTGAAAGCATGATTGGGTGTTTGTATAAAGCCTGCTATAATTCTACTATTGTTTTTTCTGAGGCTGTGGCCAATCATTGGACTACCTAAATCACCTTTCTCTGGGACCTTGTCATATCCTTTTTCCAAACATAGGAATGCCGTTTTGAACACTCTTTGTCATCTCTAGCTTCTTAACTATCTGTCTCACTACGAGCATAGGATTAGTTTTGCTACATCCTGATCTGAATCCAAACTGCTCATTTCTCATCTTACTTTCTATTACTCTGTGTATTCATTTATCAGTCATCTTCTCCAGCACTTCATATAATGTGACAACAGTTTGATACCTCTGTACTGCCCACAGCTGTGAATGACTCCATTGTTCTTGTACATTAGCAATGGTTTGTTTATTCCCCAGTCATCTGTCATACGTCTTTCTCTCCATTCTCCTATGGGTGTCCTCGGGAGTCATTTCTCCCCTAACTCACCCATCTTGATCATTTTCCTTAATGCTGTTCTTACTTACCTCTTCTAGGGTGGGTGATTCTTCATCTTTTTTCATTGTAGGCTGTTGATGTGGTAGCACAGCTTCTCTGGTGTTTTCTTCATCTGGAAGCTGTTGGAAGTACTCCTTTCATCTGTCTTTGATGTTCTGTGGACCAGTGATCAGGTTGTTGCTGGGATCCCTTATGAATGGTGTCTTAAAACTATTTTCTTTATCTTTCTGTCTCTCCGTTGCATTCTGATAGAGTTTCTTATTACCATCTGTTGAATAATTTTCCAGAAGCTGTTCTTTGTTATTGTGACTGCTCTCTTTGTTAGCCAACCTGTATTCCTTGGTAGCCTGGTCCATATTTTCTAGCTGCCACTTTTCTTGCAGTCCTCCTTTCTTTGGGTAACTTCTCAGATTTCTGCATTCCAACACCAGCTTTCATTATATGCGTTATTTCTGTACCTAGCTCAGCCAGCTACATATCTGTACTAGAGTCCTCACACATGCTGTCTTGAGACACTGTACCTTTTCTTCCTGAGGTGCTAGAGCCCTGAGTGTTTCCTTGAACTGCTGTGCTTTCACTCCAGTCAGCTTCCAGGTCTTCAGCCTAGTCTCTTTCAAACTCAGACTTCTTTGACCACTGCTTTCAACTGATTGACCACCAGTAGTTTATGCTATAAGCTGACTGGTTCAGTGGAGATGACTTTGTGATGTTTGAGTTCTACCACAATGCCCTTTTGTTCTTGGAGGCATGCTGACCATTCTTGTATGCGATATTGAGACTTTGTCTTGGTAAACTATGTGCTGACCACAGTCAAGCCATTTGAGAAGCAGAAGTAGAATGACTTCTCATTTTTGTTGCCCCAGACATGTTGATCCAGGCAGCCCTAATCCTCTAATATAATAAGGTATGATCCAAATGCAAGCACATTAGTAAGGCATTTTGAACAATATAGACCATCTTGTTAACCCACTGCAGTTATCAGTTAAGAGTTTCATTATCATGCTTCTCAGTAGATAGTTTTGGCCAAAAAATATAATTCACTAAGGATTTTTTTTAGTAGATCTCATACAAATACTTATTTCCTTACATACAATGGTTGTTAAGTTATAAATTCCATGAAAGCAAGAGATAGAGTGACTTTTCCACTTTTCATAATTGCCTTCCTTGCATTTGCTGATAAACACCACAAAAGATTTTAATTGTGCAAATGACTGAGAATCTGAGGAGAATTTGTTATGTGAATACATTCAGAAAATGTTATACTGCCCTTTTTTGGCGTTCATGTTTCATCTCCGTTTTCTTTTTTGTTTCTTTGAAATCTGTTACATCCTGTAAATGGTATAAAGGCAGAATGAATGAACTTCATAATAAATATTTTAAAAAGTGATGAAATAATCTTAGCTTGAGACTTCAAGATTAAAGATTTATCCTTATCCGAGAAATTAGAAAAATAGCTCAAATTGTATAATCCCAGTAATCTCTTGTATGGTATTTCTGTAAGTTAATATCTTATCTAGATAAGTGAGACATTGATAATGAATTGAAGTAGTGTATGGCAATTGTTTGAAATTTTGGGATCCACTATTGCGAGTCCCGAAATACAGAGATTGAATTGCCGAAAAAATGGATTTACATATACTAAGTCTGAGATGCCGTTTCTCAGAATATTCTCCTTTCTCCAAGGTATGGTGATCTTGGAGTTGGTGTATGCGATTTTAGGAGGTGTTGGGGGTGTTGCCCCCTTGCAAATAGAGATTCACTCTTCTCCTGTGTTTTTGGTCTGTTTTTTTTTTTGGCTTGTTGGCACTTGGCATTTTTAGTGCCAACATTTCAGTAGAGCGCTGCAGTATATTTCAGAAGTTTAGGATAACTCTTAGACTCCAAATTTGAAATTATTTGTAATTGTTGTGTATTAAAATTCCTTAGATTTTGAATATCCAGCCAGTCACCAGCATTTAGACTGAAATTTGTTGCAATGTCTTTTGAATAATTCAGAGGTAGTTTTGTTCTGTTGGTGTTAACCTAACCAATAAAAACATTAGTACAACTGAAAGGAAATAAGGGAAATATCCAGTATTTAAAATTTAAATGCTTATGAATAAAACTGTTAAAATTATTTTAGAAAATGACTTAAAAGTCTATAATTTGGAGTCTTATGTATAGAATATTGGAAATAATTTACTTTGAATAAAATAATTTCATTAGAGGTTATCTATAATAGTTGTTCTGAGATTCTAACGGCGTAATTCTTAGCAAAGCTGCATGAAAATTCCTCCACATAGACATTTAGGCTTAATCCATGCAACAAATTATTATCTTGAAAATGGAATATGTAATGTTTCCAGTTTTCATTACTTCATTACTGGTTAAAAGAATAATTAGTTGACAATGAAACACATCCATGTTCCATACAATATATTCTTTTTTGCAGTTCTAGGTGCATGAGGTACCAAAGAATGGGAATCTAGAATGTTTGTTTATTTTATTTATTTTTTTACATGTAATTGGAAATAAAGTAATAGTTTGTAGTGTAGACAAAGGTTTGCACAGTAGTAATTATGTACCCACACACAAACTGCAACAATATCCATATTTATGTGGACATGATAAAATTAAGTATTTAGGAGTATGGATAGGAAATGACTCTGTGGTGGCAGCTAAGGATATGTTGGAAGAGACTAAACAGAAGATAATACAAAAGCTGAGAAACTGGAAGTTTTGTTATATGGATATGGATAATAAGATACAAGCCATTACAATATTTTTAGTCCCTTTAGTCTTATACACAGGTCAGGCATACTTTTATCAACCAGAGGAGAAGTTGTGGATAGCACTTAAAAAAGGATTTTATCTGGGAAGGAAAGACAGCAAGGGTCAAGTGGGATAAACTGATTCTACCAAAAGAACAAAGCAGAGTAGGATTACCTAATTTGAGGGGGTATTTTAGAGCAACACAGTTAAGGCTCTTATACATAGCACAAGCAGAAAACTGTAATTCAAAGTTGAAAGGAATGATGTTGGCATAGGGAGGAAGATCAAGAAATAAGGAGAGATTGGGATTTTGGATGGAGACTCGTAAGGAGAACAACCGATATCATAGAGAGTATTATATTCATAAAATAGCAGGGAGTATTCTAAGAACCAGTCTGGCATGAGAATGGAGAAAACAGTCAACCCTATCGGCAAAAGCTGTGGTCTGGGATATAGATAATAGGCAAGAGGGGGCTGGAATTTATTGGAGAAAACTGGCAAAGGAGCCAAAGTATTGGGAGCAAATACTGGAAAGGGAAAGGTAATAGAATGGGAAGAGATGAAGAACTCATTTGGACTGCAGGTTAGAGATTGCCTTCCCTATTGATATCAGAATAGAGGCAAAGAGAAAGAAATATGGGGCTCTTAAAGACCAGCTCTGGTAGAATTTTAATAGAATCTAGAACAGAAACTGCCATTAAAAAGGAATAATTAGTAAAACATGTAAAATATTGCATGATAATTATAAGAATCAATCAGAGGAGCTGAGAAAGTATTGGGAAGAGAGATTGGATAAGCAATTCACAAAGAGAGAATGGGGAGATGTATGTGTATCTCCCAAATATGCAACAAAGTCTAGAAGATTTAGGATCTTTGCCTGGAAGTGTTTACTTTGGGTATAAAAATATCTATGTAGACTCCAAAGAATTTTTCCTCAGGTGAATAGCAAATGTTGGAGGAGTGACGGGCAAGTAAGAGGTAGCTGGGAAAATATTTTTGGGAGTGTAATGAGCTGGCGGCTCTGTCTGAGATGCTGGATAAGCAGGTTGGGCTGACTGGGGAGATGCTTTTTTTGAGTTATGTTACAGAATTAGAATTGCCTAGACATATTAAAGCCTTGCTGAGTTTAATTATGGGGGCTGCCAAAAAAACAATTACTAGAAATTGGAAATCAGAGTCTAGACCAGCTTTACTAGAAGTAGTGAGTATAGTAACAGAGATAAAACAACTGGAACTGGGATCTTTAGAAAAGGGAAGGAGCAAACTACATAGGAAAAAATGTGAATTGTGGGAACAGTATATGCAGAGCAGGAACGAGGTTTGAGAGGCAGGATTTCAATGAGTCATAGAATGCTTAACTGACAATGACTTGATGGTTTATAAGTGATGCATAATGTTTACAACTACAGTTGTTTCAATGATGTCTGTGATGTAAACAGTTTGCAACTAAAGTGATATCATTTTGTATGTTTTTCATTTATATAAATGTAAGATTGCCTTTGTCGTGTAAATTTAATAAAGATTTTTTGGGGGAAAGAAGTTTGCACAGTAGTAGCATCTTTATTAGTGGTTTCAAACTCAGGTGGCTTGAGGGGTGGCTAAAAAAAGAGTGCACACAAAAATAGTCGTAGAATTTACAACAGTGGTGCCTCCCAGATATGTACGTATATCCAGTCAAAAATGGGGAGGTTATGCAAATTCCATGTCCAATTGTTACTATGACATCCCTGCACTGGCCCAGTAATCAGGGAGCTCAATCCTCACCACTAGCACCAGTGAGGGATGTATACATTGGGAGGATGACAAGTACACACGCAATAAAGTACAATTTTCCTTAAGAGCACACAGAGATCTCAGTCAGTCTGGGGCTGGTTTCTCTCTTTTCTCCAGATCACCAGTAAGACTCCCCACTGGCACAGCTATAGGTTTAAGATGTCATCCGAGTGGTCAAGCCAAAACCTCCAGCACCCTCTGTCTAACCAGTGCTTCATGTCAATGCCTAAGTAACTGATGCACAGACACTTTAAGATTTGATTTATATACAAACACACAGATACTCCTGGTGAAGGCTGGCACAGGTTAACTAGCTATTCCCACTTCTGCCCAGACTATAAAGTAGTGCCGGCTGCCACCAACCACTACTTATCAGCTACTATAAGGCCCTTCCCAAAGGATGACCAATTCTACTGTGTAATGTTACTATTATCCAAATGGTAAGTGTGTCCAAGACTTTCAAGGCTATTGGAGTGACCTATACATTGTCATCAAATAGATATGCAAGTATTGGAGTGAGCTATACAGTGTCACCAAATAGATATGCAAGTACTCTAAGAGCTTAAATATTTCTAAACAAACCAGCCACAATTAAAAGGTTTAAATATATTTAATAATAATTAAAGAACAAGATAATACTCAATACAGTGACAACAGAGTTCAGAATCACAAGACATATTTTAAAACAACATTGCAGGACAGTCTCAAATAAATACAGAAAATGTTTAAACTAATCTTACTAAATTCCTATATGTTTCTAAGAGAGGTTTTTGTAATCTAGTATGTACTATTAGCAAGGCAAATACAGATGGGAAGTGCTGATGAGAGGCTGTTTCTAGGTCCAAAGACAAATATAACATGCCCAGACTTTCTGTGAGAGATAGTTCTTAAATTAGTAACAACACATTACTGCTGGGTCAGCTGGATGATATCACTCTTTGTCACCTCTGCCTTCAGTTCCTAGGCTAACAAAAATGTAAAATTTAGCACCTCTGTGTCAGAAATGATCATCTCTCAGAAGTTTGCCTAGAACTGAAAGTTGTAAAACTGTTAAACACTTTTACATTGGAAACATGCAATTATTTCTGTTTCCAGACAATAGAAAGAACTTCTAGCTGTAGACATCCTGTCTTCTTGCTGAGATAAACACAGTCGTAAAAATCTTTACTTGTCAACTTATTTTCTTAGAGTGTAGCAAGTTAACTCTGTTTGTTCCAACTTCTACTGTTAATATAGTTTATATACACTTCTGTTCTTTTCCAGTAAGGTACACTGTGGTTACATTTTTGAAGCTCAGTACATAATATTCAGTTTAATACACACTTCTGCACCCGCAGTTTAATACACACATAACATATAGTTCTGTTACATTTGTAAGATAAGCATATACATCATATTAATATTCATAAATGACGTATGATTATTTACAAAATTCCAGATAGCTGGACTGGCAGTATTTCCCTTTTGTCATAGTTACTATTAATAAAATATAAATTCTCTGTTTGATTCATCAGTTGTATTAATTTTATCATAGTAGTTCCTGAAAGTATGCAAATTTCTTCACTATCTATGACTAATTTATTATTATTAGTTCATAGGTGTTTACTAGGGTAATGACCACAAGGGTCTTTTTAAGCGTAGCCATGCATCTCAAATCTGACAAGTTTTGGTACCCTTGATAAGTATAAGCAGCAACTTGGGAGATGAAACATTTACAAACAAGGGCCTGGGAGATGAACCATTTACAGATTGCCTGTGTCCATTAGAGACAAGTGCCAAACTACGGAAGAACTTCCTGTTCCCCATCCAGTTGTCCATGTTTCACTTGAATTGGGTTAGGGAGGAACTCTGCTTCACATGGATGAGGAGCCTGTTCCAGAGATGGGGTATTCTCTGGGATACATACCTGTCTCTCCAGCAGGTCCTATTTATATTATAGGCAAGGTTTAAGTCTTTAGAACAGGTAATTCTGGTGCTGTTTGTTTTGCAGATATGCAGGAGGTCCATCAGAGTGGGGTCTGACAATGCCAGGCATAGATCTTCCCTCAACAGCCTGTAGGAGACAGAATACAGGGATTGGGCCTTGAGGCAGTCTGCATAATGCATGTTACTTACACCCTGTATTCTTTTAGTGAGGAACCTCTGTGGGCATTCCAATTGTTGGATATGCTTGGTTAGTTGCATACCAAATAAGGCACTGTACTCAATGATGGGTCTGATGAATGCCAAATATAGTGGAAAAATGATCAATTTTATTTATTATTTATTTATTTTACATTTGTTGACCGGGCTAGTCCAACTGGATCGTTGTCCATTTTTTTTCAGTGGGAAAAAAAAAAGCAGATTAAAAAAGCATGGTCTAGAGATGTAAAATATAAATAATCACTTATGATAAAAGCAAGCAATAATACATAAATATTAGTTCAGGTCAGGAGGGATGAAAAAAAAAAAAAAAAAAATAACTAAATATGTAATATTAAAATTTAAAAATTAAAAAAAGAAAAAAATTTTTTTTTTTTTTTTTTTTTTTTTTACATATAAATATAGATTTATAAAGTTATTTGTGATTAGAGAAAGAAATAAAATAAAATGTAGTGAAAAGTAAAGTAAGTAGTAAAGATTGTTAGTGGTACAAGAGGTTAAGAGAGAAAGCAGAGAAAGAAAAGTGATGAAGAAGAAAGGAAAAGAAAAAGAAAAAAAAAGGAAGAAGGGGAGATGTTATTGATATGTTGAGTTACTATTTTGGAGAAAAAGAGGTTGAAAATTCTTTGAAATTCTGGTAATGTTAACTTGTAGCTTTTAATGTTAGGCGTAATTGTTTTGTTTATTATTTATTATTGAGTGGTTGAGGTTGAGAGTCAATAGAGGTTTTGAGGGGTAAAATAAAATTGTTAATAGTTAGAGTGTTTGTGATCTTGTTGTTGTGTTAAGTTTTTAAGTTTAGGCAGTTTTTAGTTAGGTTTTGTGGAGGGTGTTATCTATATTGGTATGTTGATCATTGATGTGTGGTAAGATGTGAAGACGGTTCTAAGGTTAAGTTTACTTTTAGATAGATAGAGTAGATATAGAGGAGGGAGGAGATAGGAGAGAGTAGTGCTAAGTGGTGCGTGATGCTAAGGTAGTGTGTAAGGGTTTTGTTGATTCTGTATAGTAGTATCTTTTTTTTTTTGTTTTTTTTTTATTGTGTTTTTAATGATATGATCAAGCATGATCAATCATCATAACAAGTAAAACAGTTTAATGTGAAGAGTTGTAAAAAGTGTGAGAGTTGTCAGTTGCAGTGAATTTTGAGTGAAGTGTTTTATGTGTGTAGGTGAGTGAAAAAGTTTGTTTTTTTTTAATTTGTTGGAGTTTGGGAGAAGGAGAAGACATTCAAATTGTGTTGAAAAGGTGTGTTGTGGGTAGCTAGAGGTGTGAGAGGAAGAGCTGTACAAATAGAGGTAAATCACATATTATAGTGCAAATAGTGTGCATATTAGATGATGGTGTTATGATAGAAAGATGGGAGAAATAAAATATGCTAGTATAATAAAAGTAAAGTGGGTATAGATCTCCTGTACTAAAGTAGAAGAGATAGTAAGTAGTATAGATGAGTAATTTTTAGACAGATATGATGAAGATGGGTGAAGAATAAAAGAAAGGAAGAAGAAGGCAAGGCAAGTAATCCAAGAAGTGTATGGTTTACCATAAATGTATGGTTTGACATTGATATGAGAAGGAGATTGCTTTGTTTTGTTAGGGGTTTTTTTAGAGTTTATGTTGTTGGTTGAAGAGTTGTAGTGTGGTGTAGTGCAGTGGTGAGCCTATGTGAGGTGCTAGTAGTATGTTGAGTGTTAGCTAGTAGGTTGTTTGTTTGTGGAGAGTTAAGTAGTTGTTTGTTTGTTAATTAAGAAGTTGTTTTGATATAATTTCCAGAAGTTAGTTGTAGGGAAAGATAGATTTACCTCCAGGAAGAGAAAAGTATTTTTAGTATTAGATTTTTTTCCAATTGTGGTTTTTAGTACTTTTATTTTCCTTTTAGCTGGGAAAGATACTTTATTTTTATAGGCTTTAGCTAGGGCTGCTAGGATAGATAAAGGCTTGGCTACTTGCTTAGAGGCTTGCAGGGTAGCTTGTGTTTGTAGGAGGTAGTGGGTTTAAGTTTGTTGTGTGAGAGAGGGTGTATATAGGAGAGAGTTAGAGGAAGCTTGAAGAGAGCAGAGGAAGAAGTATTGGCTAGAGAAGTATCAGGCTAGCTAGAGCTAGACAATACAGTTGTGTTTACCATAGTGTAAGCTTTAACATGAAATCTTTTAATACTTTGTATGTCACGTGGTTTGGAATTATTAATGCAAATATGAACAAGCAATATTTAGCACCTGGAGGTGTCAGTAGGATGTAACTGCAGAAACACCTGGAGGCATCACCTGGCTGTAATGAGTTTACAGGTTTAGTTTTTTTTCTGGGATTCAAACCATAATCATGGAGGTCCATGCACTATAATTAAGTAATTACAACATGGCTAAATGATACAGTTGATTTAAATGCTCCAACATGGGAATAGCCAAATCACAAAGGGACAATCCTGAACACTTGAATCAACTAAATGATTAACAGTAGGGTGGGCAAGATAGTAACAGCTTGTTATAATTGATTATAGCAAGTTTGGACAGTAATAGTTTTAAACTAATGAACTGTGTTGTGTTGGGAAACATAGCCATAAAGGTAACGGCAGTCAAAACAAAAGGATTATGCCATGGGAAGAGTGAAATAAAGCCAGCCAGACAAAAAGCAACATTTGCAAAAAGCCAGTGTTCATGGGTTGTATATTATCTGACTTCCTGTACTTTAGCACAGCAAATGGAAATGTCAAATTGCCTACATAAAAATCCAAGAGCCAGCTGTTGCTACCTCTGAAAAGCTTATGAATCTATCCCATCAAACTTGGCCCCCATCTACTCCATCACTGTTATCTGAAAATTAATTGTGTTGTCTGTTTTTATTTCCAGGCACTCAAAATATTCTGTCAAAATGTCTGTCTTCTGTTCTGTTTTCCAGGTCCTCTATCCCCTACCCCAAGTAAACAAGTGTTTGATTTTAAAAGAAATTAATTTAGACATTCTACCACTTGTAGTCCTCCATCAGTGTCTCTGATTTGTATATCTTACTATTGAACCATAGTGCTAAATGATTCTGTTTACTTGAAATGGGTGTTTAGCATCAGTTTTAGACTGAAACTGTGCAGTTTTAAAGATAAATTTTGAGTAAATGACACCCCTTTCTTTGCATCATTTTGAGAGTGTGTAGTTTGTGAACTGTTGCTGTGTATTCCTTTGTGGGAGAGTGTTTGTGGCTCAGCCATCCAGTATTAAGGAACGTTATTAAAAACGGTTAACATAAAGTAGTCTACCAAAAAGTAATGAAATCTTAGTAAAATTGATATTTTAATGTCTTACTCAAGTTTACCAGCTGAAAGAAAAATAAATGTACCTGTCAAAATGTCGGATGTCGAAGGAGCATCTGAAAAGTGGTGGTCAGCGATTGTCATCATTCTGTGTTGTACAACTTGTGTCTAATTTCATCTCTTAGATGTATTTTTTGGTGGATATAGCAAGCCATATTATGTATTTATTACGCAAGTTTAGAGCCCATAACTAAAACAAAGTTGTTTTTATTCTTCGTGAGGTTATCAGGTAGGCGTTTCTGTGTGAAAAAAAAATTAAAAAACACAATGTTAGTCCACTAACAGAAAACAAAGGCACTAGAATACAAATGTGATGTCAGTCAGTTCATCAGGAGTAAAGTTAATGACATTAGCTATGCTGCTTAAATTTCTGTTAAATATTCTTAAACATTTACACACTGTATCTAACATGAATAACTTAACTCCTGATGAAGGGTTCTTATCAAACTAATAGCCTGACTAATTGCAAACTTGTGTTAGTCCAGTAAGTGCTGTTACAATCATGTGTGTGTTTGTGTTGCAACAAGAGATGTACAAGAAACCTACTGAAATTCCTTGTGGTTAAATTTGTATAACGCAGCTTGCTTAAAAGAAACTTTTAATTTAAATTTATGGTAGAAACCCTATTCAGCTCTTCTTTCTTCCTGTGTCATACTTCGTCTAGTGACCAGTGTTTGTGTGTATAATTTTGCTTCCACAGTCTGTCTTTCTATAATCATTTGCCTCACTTTGAATTGGCTCACTAATACTCCATCACTGGGATGAGGGTCAACACGGAAGGACAGTCGTTTAGAGAGCTTTGAGGCAGTTAGCCCTACTCCTCACACTTCGTGAAGTGCCATGGACGAGAGATGCAGTGGGTTGATGGGTAAGGCTGTCCCTTCAGTTCTGCTAGGGGGGATGTTCTTCGTCTTCCATTGCTGCAGTCCTGACTATTGGGTATAGTCCGCGTCCAGTCGGCCCGAATACCAGAGTATAAGGCTGACGGCGGTCAGGGCGCATTAGACTGACGTCAGTACGTCAGGGTACTAATGCGCATGACCGACGCCATATCCTCAGTCTTTTTTGCCGCATGGTCCGATGCAGAAGCAGTTTTGCGAGTGCAGGTTGGCGTTCTGAAATATTTCAAACCGGAGTTTCAGACCGAAACAGAGTTGGCTAAGTACCCCGTTGGGGAACATTTTGCTTTTGGCTTCCCTCAGTATTTTACCGGATGTCAGAAAAAGTGAATAACTGTATTTCTTGTGGGAAACAGATACCTCATAGGGATTATCATACCTTGTGTATACCTTGTTTAGGGCCTGAGCACGACGTTGTTGGTTGCCGCTCTTGTGCTAGGTTTAACAAACGCACTATTAAGAGGAGGTTAGACTGTGCCAGGTTAGTGTTTGGGAAGCGTTGCAATTATAAAATGCCGCCGGATGCACCGACGCCCGCTTCCTCCAAGAAGCGCAAGGATAAAACAGTGAAGCCTAGGGTTGATGAACCGCAGTCCCGGACGCCGGTTCTTTAGAAGGCTCAGTGGAGCGGAGGTTTTGCCAGGAGTTTCCATGGAGTCCCAGGCAGAAACTATACTATTACAGGATGTGCCTTCTCAGGAGGTAGGCCAGGCTGAGGGGCTTCTCAGGTGACTGTTCTTCCCTCTCTTCCCAAGGTAGTTAGAGCCTCTCCTTCTGTTGCCAAATCTTCTTTGAGAGGTAGGCCTAGTTCAGCTTCAGTGGGGCTTCTCCTAGCATTTCGGTTCTGTACCTAAGAAACATATGCTTAAAATGGCAGAAGATTTGATTACTATGATTAGGGGTTCTATGCCCCGCCTGATAAGAGGCCTAGGGTGGAACCGAGTTTGATAGTTTTGAACAGTGTTCAGAGGCTTCAGAATCTTCTGTGGAAGATATGCAGGAGTATCCTACTTATTCTGATTCTGATGTGGATGATTCCACTCCTACAGCTTCTCCGCCTGAGGATTTCTCATTTTCAGAGACTCTGCATTCCATGAGGGAGCACTTTAAATGGGAAGGCCAGGATTACTCTGATTCCAGGAAAAGGCTTAGGGAATTCTTGTTTTACCCCAGCATAGGCCTTTAGCTATTCCTCCTGTGTTGAATGTGGTGGAAGATGTTTTTGCAGAGGCTTCCCTGAACCCTGACTCTTTGCCTCCTGCTCCTGTTAAGCCTGATAGGTATTATAGGGTGCCCAAGCTCATAAATATTTGTTTAAGAGTCCTAGGGCGGACCCAGAAACTATTTCTCAAGGGCCTAAGGGTGTAAAGGCTTCTGTGGTTAAAAATCCTGTTCCCACTGATAAAGAGGCAAGGGCTTTGGATAGGTGGGGAAAGAAAGTGTATACTTCTTCCACTCTAGCCATGAGAGCATTGAATTGTCAGTTTCACATGCTAAAATATCAGAATTATCTCCTTTCACAATTGAAATCTAAGGTGGATGCTTTGGCGGAAGGTATTGAGTGTAAAGAGTTGCTGGATTTGGTTCACGTGTCTGAACAAGTGGGTAAGCATTCTTTGCAATGTGGTTTTGATGCTGTACAGGCCTCCTCTAGGGTGGCTGCTACCAGTTCTGTTCTTCGCAGGCATGCCTGGTTGAAGGATCAGAATTTAGCTGAGCATGTTTAGACAAGGATTTTGGATGCTCCTTTACAGTCTGATGTGTTGTTTGGATCGCCTGTGGAAGCAGTTTTAAAGAAAATGGAGGACAAAGCTAAGTCTATGCAAACTGTTAAAGATTTTTTGCAGGTGCAGCCACCAAAGTTTAGTAGAAATTGGCCTGCTAAGGGGTGGACATATCCGGCTTATGATTCCCAGTCTAGGGGTAGGTCTAGACGTGGTAGGGGCAGGGCTCAAGGTTCTTTTAGGCCTAGAACAGGGAGTTCACCTGCTCAGACTTCTGGTGAGGGCAGGGGTCAGTCCTTTCAGAACAGACCCAATGACCTGTCTTTTCAGCTGCCAGCAGATTCACGTTTGGCAGCTCCTTTGGGAGGAAGACTGTCTCTTTTCAAAGAAAATTGGGATTTAATTACTCAAGACAAATGGGTGTTGGATATCATTCACCACGGTTACAGATTTTATTTCCATACAATGCCCCTTTCAAAGGCATGCCAGACGTTCCTCCTCCACAAAGAAAAGAGGCTCACAAGCAAGTTTCTCAGTTACTTCACATAGGGCCATTCAGCCAGTCCCTGTATCAGAAAGGGGCCTAGGATTTTATTCTCGCCTGTTCCTTGTACCAAAGAAGGGGAACACGTGGAGACCAATTTTGGATTTATCTCTCCTCAACACGTTTTTGGACATTCCCAAGTTCAAGATGTTGACGTTACAACAGCTTTTACCTCTGCTGGGCAAAGATCACTGGATGGTAACTTTAGATCTCCAGGAAGCTTACCTTCATGTGCCTATAAGGCTAAGTTGCAGGAAGTATCTGCGGTTTCGAGCTGGAAATTCTCATTATCAGTTCTCTGCATTGCCCTTTGGCTTATCTACTGCGCCAGAGTATTCACAAAGGTTCTGGCTCCAGTGATAGCTTACTTCAGGCTTCAAGGAATTCAAATCTATCCTTACTTGGACGACTGCCTGATTCTGGCTCAAGAAAAGGAAGACCTTCTACAGCATCTGGAATATGTTATAGCAGTGCTAAGATGCCTAGGGTATTCTGTGAACGAAATAAAGTCCAGTCTAGTACCCTCTCAAGACATGTGCTTTCTGGGTGTGAGACTGAATACAGCAGCCCAGATGGCCTTTTTAACCCCGGACAAACAAAAGAGTCTGTCACTTTACTTCCATCAACTATCTCATCAGTCCGTGCTGACTGCAAGGACAGTCCTTCAAGCATTAGGGTTCATGGCATCTTGTATTCTGGTGCTTCCCAATGCCAAACTGCATATGAGGAAGCTACAATGGTATCTCAAAATGTATGGACACAGCACTGCCAGGATTTGGACACTGTCATTCAAATAATACCTTGCCTTCAAAAGAATTCTTGTGGTGGGCTCAGGAATGTCACCTAAACAAGGGACTCTCTGTGACCCGCCAGAGGCAAGTCAGATCTTAACGACAGATGCCTCGGACATTGCTTGGGGAGCTCATCTAAATGGAAAGTGGATACAAGACAAGTGGCCTGCCAGACTACAGCATCTACATATCAACATGAAAGAGATGTTAGCAGTCCAGTTTGCATTAATGGCTTTCAAGGAGTTACTTCTTCCAGGGCAGGTGTTGATTCTAACAGACAACACAACTGTCATGTGGTACATCAACAAGCAAGGGGGAACGCATTCTTATCCTCTATGCAGGCAAGCAATGATTTTATGGGAGACTGCGCTAAGCCTGCAACTAACTCTTCAGGCAAGGTTTCTGCCAGGAGCACAGAACTCCTTAGCAGATGTGTTAAGCAGACAAATCATGGATCTCCACGGTGGAAACTGGATCTTCATGTATTTCAGAAACTGACAGTGTCATGGGGAACTCCAGACATAGATCTGTTCGCTTCTCCACTAAACCACCAGCTGCCAAAGTATTGCACAAAGGGGTTTCATCACACAGCTTGGAAAGTGGATGCTCTGTCTTTCAGTTGGAAAAACCTTCATGTGTATGCCTTTCCACCTCTGCCTCTTCTTCCAAAGGTACTATTAAAGGTCAGACAAGACAGGCCAAGGATGATTTTGATAGCTCCAGATTGGCCTCGGCAACACTGGTACCCACTACTACGGAGTCTGGTAAAGAAGCCTCCATGGCCTTTACCTCTGATTCCTCATTTGTTATCTCAGAAGGACGGTCATCTGCTCAATGTCAAGCTTCACTCTCTTCATCTAACAGCCTGGCATATTCTGTGTTGAAACACAGCAGGTCTCAACTTCCTCAACAAGTTTTAAATGTGATTATGGAAGCTAGAAGACCTAGTACAAGGAGAGTGTACGCAGAAAAATGGAAGAGATTTTTATTTTGGAGTACAGCAAAGAATTTGGAGATTTCTGAGCCTAATTTGAGTGTGGCTCTTCAATATCTTACTGAATTATTGGACAAAGGTTTGTCCTTCTCTTCCATTAAGATTCATGCTGCAGCAATTTCAGCTCACTATGATTGTGACCCACCTTTGTTTTCGCATCCTTTGTTCAAGCAGTTTCTTAGAGGGGCAAAGAATATAAGACCCCAATGACGAGCTCCTACTCCTGCTTGGGATCTCAATTTTGTGTTGGAAAAACTTACTCTACAACCTTTTGAGCCTGCAGCTACTGCTGAATTGAAATACTTGTCATGGAAGACTGCTTTTCTGTTGGCTATTACTTCTGCAAGAAGGGTGTCTGAGTTGCAGGCCCTTATGGCAGTAGAGCCCTTTTGATTTTCCATAAGGATAGGGTATCATTACGCACTAATCCTTCTTTTATGCCTAAGGTGGTTTCTAGTGTGGCTTTAAACCAAACTATTCATTTGCCTACGTTTTTGCAGACCCTCAAAATAAAGGGGAAAAGATTTTGCACACTTTAGATGTACACAGGCAATTGCGTTATTATTTAAGCAGGACTAAGGATTTTAGGCAGTCTCAGCAGTTGTTTGTTTCTTTTGCTTTGAGTTCACAGGGCAAGCCTGTGTCAAAACAAACTATTTCTAGGTGGATTGGCTTTTGCATTGCATTTTGTTATTCCCATCATGGCAAGGAGATTCCAGCTGGGATTAGGCCTCATTCCACTAGGGCTACTGCCACTTCAACAGCATTTCTAAGGGGTGGCAACTATGATATTTTGGAAGCAGCTACTTGGAGTTCAGTGCATACTTTCTCCAAGCATTATCACCTTCCTATCTACTCTAAGTCTAGGGCTGGTTTTGCCACAGCTGTTTTGCAAGGCATGTTGTCAGCTCCTACTTCTTTATGATTTGCCAGCCTCCCTTGCCTCTGCTTTGGGATTCTACCCAATAGTCAGGACTGCAGCAATGGAAGACTAAGAACATAGTACAGTTTTGTACCTACCATAAATGTAGATGTTCGAGGATTCCATTGCTGCAGTCCAATTCTCCCTCCTTCCCTCTGTATTTAGGGGTGGTTGTGTAGGTGAGTTTACATGCTTATATTTTTGTATATATTGTTGTATATATTGTACATGTTTTGGTGCAGGTTTTTGGGACTTGTCTTTTAGGGTCTTCTGACATCTGGGGCAAGAAAAGACTGAGGATATGACGCCGGTCATGCGATTAGTACCCTGACGTACTGACGCCAGTCTAATGCGCCCTGACCGACGTCAGCCTTATACTCTGGTATTCGGGCCGACTGGACGCGGACTATACCCAATAGTCAGGACTGCAGCAATGGAATCCTCGAACATCTACATTTATGGTAGGTACAAAACTGTACTTTTCTTCTAAGCAGGCCTGCCTCTTCTTCCTGACGCACTTAGTGGGGATTCCCCAGTCTCCAAAGGAGAAATTACGGTATTTTGTTTTCTCTGAAGTACACTCAGTTCTCCATGAAGAGGAATGCAGGTCTCAGCCCTTCACTCATACTCCTTCCTGACTGGCATCTCTTTTGCCAGATTGGGTAACTGCTAATTAAACATCAGTCACCTGGGTCACAGTCAGATGTGCGTGGACCAGTTTTGATACAAATCAGTTAGTTACTCCCTCAATTTATTGATTCATGTTTGTTGTGAGAATATCTTGTAATATGTCAAATGTATGAGGTCTCTGATATGTTCTCATTTCTTTTCTAGGTATTGATGCAACATTGTCAGGAAAAAGGGGATTCCTGACACCTAGTGTAGCTAGAGAGCACGTCAGAGAGCTGTGGAATAACGAAGGTACTGAAATGTTTTGTTTCACATGTGTTTCTGTGATGCTGTGCTGGAATAATTGCAGCACACAGTATTTAAGTTACACATTGTCAAATGCAGATAAGCAGTCCTGCTAAGACAAAGCAGGTTTAGTTTTAGTGTCAACAGTTTTTGTTGCATTTCAACAAGAAGCAGTTTTTCAGTCAGTCAATTTACATGTTTACATTGTATTTAGTTTGTGCTTTGTTTGCTGCACGATTTGCAACCAGTTTTTATAAAAACAGAATTGTATATCTTAGCTTAACACAGCTTTCAGTGTCATTCACTGAAAAACAAGTGCTTGCTTTACTTTTCCTTGTGTATTTCATCACAAATAAATGATAGTTTGTTTCGGCACATCCCCACCCTCTTTGACTCCTGGGAGTTTTGTTGAGACATCACTGAAAACAAATCTTGGGAGTACAAATTCATCTTAAATTCTACCCAGTCCCAACTTAATAAACCATCTGCACGTTCAGTACTTAAACCACTGTGGTATTGGATTTGTCATATTGTGTAAGACTGTAATCCCAGACTTCATCTGAGAAATTTACAGTTTTGACTAGTGCGCCTCTAACTGCTTTAAAGGATAGTGAGAGATCTCACTGTTCATATGCATTCCTTTTCTACAGCTCTGTCTGATTTTTCCCTTGGCTGAAGTCCATAGGAGACTTGTACTGCTGGATGTATTTTCTCCCTTTGAAGAGACTTTGCTACATTTCACTCTTGTCTGTGGTTTGAGGAATCTACCTGCATTTTAATCCCTGGCTATAATCAAGACTAGCTGGTATAGCAAGTCCACTCAAGCCTTCCTTGAGCAGCTTTCAAGCCAGTGACCATATCATTTTATGTGGACTATTTTGGGCAAGTCCTTTGGGGAGGAGTGGTTATGGTACTGTAATGAAGGACAGGCATTTAATAGTACCTGCTGTCTAAGGAAAACCCTTACATGCTTTTTATTAGGTATGGGCCTTGCCTGGATAGGCTCCACTTTGGCACTCTGTCCAAAGTTTGCCACTGTCCACATATTGTCCAAGATAAGTAATTTATGCCATTACTAGTTGACATTTTTTGCCTTATTACTCAGCATGGCACTTGTTAATCTGCTTAACTCCTCTCTGGTGCATCATGCATTTCCACCACAGAAAAATGAAAATTGCATAATCATTTATATAAGCAAGAACATGCTCTCTATTTTCTTTTAGGAGGTGATTGCCCAACGTCTGGAACATTGCTTTTATTTTTAACACTTTTATTAAGTGTTTTGAATTGTAGTCAATGACATAGGTGCAGATACAGTAATAGAAAAGAAAACAGACAATACTGATCATATTTCATTTTCATGCATTATACATATGCTGTCTTTATAATTGTCATTTGCTCCAGTTTTACATTTTTTAAGTAATTTGCCCCCCCCCCTTTTCTGAAATCTCCACCTCCAATTCTTTCATCTCCTTTATAATATTCAGTACTTCAATTACAGTTTAGATTTGGTTTTCTTTTTCTAGTAATCGTTGTTATGATAGAACGCTGTCTGTCCCACCTGTTGTACATATTACTTTTGAATATGCATTTTTAAAATCTGGCTTATATTAGCTTGACCGGTTGATCTTTTAATCAGATGATACTTCTCATCCCCATTTGAACTTGTACCACATTTTTCATGGCTTTTTGCTTCAGTGAAACCACTCCCCCTTTTTAACGTAGAACAAGCACATAAAACTATGTACATTTTCAGCAAATAAAGTTTGCCCTTCCATATAAGACCAGTTGCCCAAATTGATGACTGCACACACAGGCACACTGCCTAATCTAAAATGAAGGATACCTATGCTAAAGGATATAATCTGAAGTAGTACACTTCACTTGTTCTTTAACCTGTGGGTCTTTGGATCTATATTAGATCCGACACGGCCTCATTTTCCAGCTATGGCTTCGCACTCCATGCTCCTCCCCTTAGCCCTAATGCCCCCAGTCTCCCTTCTCCATTCAGATCTCGTTTGCCACCTGAGAGGAAACAGCGTGGTCTGAGCACCATAGCGATGTTCTTTGTGTTTCACTGTTGCAGTCATCACATCTGGGCTATCTGCTTGCAGTAGCCCTCAGTCGGACTGATTAGCAAAGTCTTGGGTCCTGCATCGGTTGCTGTCTCATCTTCCATGATGTCAGGTAGTCAGGGGTATTAAGCATGCAGCCGACCCCATTACATCAGTTTTTCTTGCCATGCGGTGCCCGAAGCAGAAGCAATTCGCAAGTGCCAATCGGCCGACGCCTGAAATTTTCGTTTTCGAGTTTCAGAACCGAAGTCTTCAACTAAAGCTAAGTACCCAGTTGGGGAAACTTTTTGTTGCTTTAAACCGATGTCAGTAAAAGTCAGTAATTGTATTTCTTGTGGAAAGCAAATACCTCATAAAGATTTTCATTCGTAGTGTATTCCTTGCCTAAGCCCTGACCACGACGTACCTCGCTGTCGGTTTTGTGCCTTATTTAAGCAACAAACTATTCGTCATCGGTATATTTATGCTTCTAAATATTTTAGTACTTGGTTCAATTATCCAGGTATGTCTTCGGTAAGCCATCCGACTACCGACATTCCGAAAAAAATGCAAAAATAGACAGAGACAGACCGCCTAGGTCCAAAGCTGTTGACGCTTCTCCTAAGTCAGTCGCCAGTTCGCCGGTACTCAGTGAGGCACTTTTGCAGCCCCTGATACCCGCTACTTCAGATTCGCACGCCTCTACTGAGACCCATTCTGAGTCCAGTATGCCGCGAGATGCTGCAACTGTGGAACCGGCGGATGTCTCTACCTTGGATGGGTTCGGAGCCGCTGTGCAGGCACCGGCTTCTAAGGGTGTAATCAGGCCTACTGACTTGCATATTAAACCGATGCCATCTTCTTCTTCAAGGCCTAAAACTCGAACCATGCCTAGAAAACCGATGCCCAGACTGCATGGTCAGGCCTCTATGCCTAAAAAATAAATGATAAGAATGGCTGAAGACCTTATTACTTTAAACAGGGGACGCCAACCTTCCCCCTCTAAGAGACCTAGGACTGAATTTGCGTATGATACTTCTGACCAGGATTCTGAAATTTCTGTTTCCTCTGATGACCAGGATTTACTCTTATCTACCTATGAGGATTCTGATGCAGAGGACTCTATTGCCTCTGCCCCCCCACCCACCACCCCCACCCAAGAAGATTTCTCTTTTGGTGAAACCTTGCATACTCTTAGGGAGCATTTTCATTGGGAAAGCCAGGATTTCTCTGATTCTAAAAAGAGGCTTAGGGATTTCTTACTCCTGCCCCAACACAGGCCTTTAGCTGTCCCTCCTGTACTAGACATTGTTGATGATGCCTTTTCGGTATCTAGTTTGGCCCCTGACTCTTTACCTCCTGCTCCCAGAAAACCTGATGGATATTACAGGGCTTCTGACTCTCACAAGTTACTTTTTTAAAATCGTACTGCGGATCCTGAGACCATTTCACAGGGACCCAAGGGCGTTAAGGCTACTACTGCCAAAAATCCTACCCCCTCTGATAGAGACTCCAGGGTGCTGGATAGATGGGGTAAGAAGGTATGCACTTCTGCAACCTTGGCCATTAGGGCCTTAAATTGCCAGTTTCATATGTTAAAGTATCAACAGCATATTATTGGATTGCTTAAACAGAAAATGATGTTGATTCCTGATTGTGCTGAAAATAAGGATTTACAGGATTTAATGCATTGTGCTGAACAGGTTGGAAAACATACTTTGCAATGTGGTTTTGATTCACTAGAGGCATCTTGCAGGGCTGCTGTCACTGGGTCTGTACTTAGAAGGCATGCTTGGCTTAAGGAGCCATCCTTGCCAGATCATGTTAAAGCTAAATTGCTGGATGCTCCCTTAAATCAGGAACGCCTGTTTGGCAACAAAGTGGAAGAAGTTCTTAAAAAGATGGAGGAAAAAGCTAAATCTATGCAAACTGTTAAAGATTTCCTACAAGTACAGCCTCCAGGATTTAATAGGCATTGGCCCTCTAAGAATTGGTCCTTTCTTGCCTCTTCCAGGCTTTCTCAGTCCAAACCCAGAACCAGCAGAACACCCAGGCTTCAGTCCAAGGGTATGCATGGGATTAAGCAGTGCGGGGCTCCCACTTCCAAATCAGAGAGTAGTAAGACCCCCCCCCCCATGGTAAACTGTCTCAATGACTTAATTTTAAAACTGCAAAGCACCTCTCAACTGACTGCTCCTTTATGGGGAAAGATTGCTCTGCAGGCAAAAAACTGGGAACTCATTACCCAGGACAAATGGGTTTTAAATATAGTTTCCCAAGGATACAGATTTCACTTCCAAATGTTACCAATCCCAAATGGTTGGCCAGATCTACCCCCAAATCAGTGAGCAGAGGCTCAAAAGCAAGTACTCTCTCTCTTAAGCATAAAGGCTATTCAGACTGTACCAGAAGAGGAAAAGGGACAAGGTTTTTACTCAAGACTTTTCCTGGTACCCAGAAAAGACAACTCATGGCATCCTATCCTGGACCTTTCTATCCTAAACACCTTTTTGGTTATTCCAAAATTCAAGATGCTAACTCTTCACCAGTTGCTTCCTATGCTAGGTAAGGATGCCTGGTTGGCTACACTAGATTTAAAGGAAGCCTACCTGCACATCCCAGTCAGGGAATCTTGCAGAAGATACCTACTCTTCAAAGCAGGCTACATGCACTATCAGTTCTATGCACTGCCCTTTGTGAATACCCTGGGTGCAGTAGATAAGCCAAAGTGCCTAGCTCCAGTCATTGCAGTTTGCAGGCAAATAAATATTCAAATATACCCGTACCTGGACGATTGTCTAACTCGGGCAGAAAGCCAGGACATACTTTTGAATCATCAGGCATTTGTACAGAAGGTACTAACTTGTCTGGGGTACACCATAAACGAAAAGAAATCACATGTTGTACCCTGCCAACAAATTATATTCCTGGGAGCAAGCTTGAACGCAACTTCCCAGATGGCTTTCCTCACACCAGAGAAACAAATTAATTCGACAACTTACTTCAAACTAATGGCCACAAAAACCGTGCTATCTGCAAGGCAAATACTGCAAACCTTTGGGTTCATGGCCTTCTGCATTTTACTAATTCCATATGGAAGACTGCATATGAGGAAACTACAATGGTATCTAAAAAGCCTGTGGTGTCAACATTCTCAGCATCTAGAAGCAATGATTCCTATCATGCCTTGGCTACAGTTAGAGTTCCTTTGGTGGGCAGAGGCCTGCTACCAGAACAAGGGACTACCATTCACTCTACCCCCTGCCGCCCAAACCCTAACAACAGATGCATCAGACTATGCATGGGGGGGCCTCACATGGCAGGAAAGTGCATTCAGGGCAAATGGAACCCAAGTCAAATGCATCTGCATATCAATCAAAAAGAAATGTTAGCTGTACAGAATGTTCTGACAGCCTTCAAGGACTACATTCTTCCAGGACAATTAATGGTAAAGACGGACAACACCACTGTTATGTGGTACATAAACAAGCAGGGGGGGGTACCCATTCATACCCCCTCTGCAGACTAGCCATGGCTCTGTGGAACACAGCCTTGAGCTACCAAGTGCTTCTGCAGGCTCGTTTCCTGCCAGGAAAACTAAATACACTGGCAGATGAACTAAGCAGAAATCTCATGGACCCACACGAGTGGAAACTGGAACCAAAGACTTTCAACGTGTTGATAAACAAATGGGAGAGCCCAGATATAGACCTGTTTGCCTCCCCCCAGAACTACCAAAAGCTCCAAAACAAAAGGTATATTCAACATTTAACAGTAACAATCTAGGTACAGAGTTATTAATATTATGTAAACAGAATAAAAGTAGAACTAATCAAATATAGAATAGCAGTCATAACAGTTAATACATTAAGAAGAAACCTACTAGTAATAGAATAAATGTAAACATTAATACTGACTAGAGAACAAATATCATAGCTACGAAAGTAGGATATGGTATTGAAGGAGAATTAAGTAGAGTTAGTTATGTGGGGTGGGAGCAAGAGCATTCCCACTGTGATGCTAGATGTAGGAAAAGAGACTTTGTGAAGGCAGAGTGGTTAGAGGTGGTGCGGATGAGTGGGGGTAGGGTGTTCCAGAGGCGAGCGAGGCTGAAGGAAAGAAGGTTTTTGCCTGGGGGATGAATAGGTTTGTGTACTTCTAGTAGATTTTGATTATTTGACCTTAGAACTCTGTTAGGTAGGTGCATTTTAAAGGCAGAGGGAGGGGTTGAGAATAAGCTTATGGGCTAGAGTTAGTTGAGTGTAAGTTAGTTGATTGGGAAGTTCTAGCCATTTTAGCTTATGGAGGGAGAAACAGTGGTGAGTGGAGGACTTTTGGCTGGTGGCGAATTTTGCAATTTTGTTATAGCAGGAGGTAAGCTGTTTTTTTAAACAAGGACTGAAGATTAGTTAGTAGTGGGGCGCCATAGAGAAGGGATGGGATAAGGAAGGAAGTAGAGAGAGTGATTTTAGTGGCAGATGTGAGGTAGGCGTTTTGTCTATAAAGCATGCCAAGTTTTTGATGTTTATTTGCAGGTGGGAGTTAAATTTAAGTAGGTTATCGATTTGGACCCCAAGTAGTTTGGTCTCTGACACTATTTCAAGAGGTGAGTTGTGTTGAGTAGTAATTGAGAATGTACTCATGTCGGGAGGGATGACTTTAGAAGGAGTAAATAACATTAGTTTGGTCTTGGTAGCATTGAGAGCTAGATGATTACATAGCATCCATTGCTCTGTGGAAGAGGAAGCATCTTGAGTAAGTTTTTGTAGTGTAGCTATAGAAGAGGCAGAACAAATGATAGTTGAATCATCCGCATATTGGATGATGCTAGAGAAAGGGATTGATTTGTGGAAGTCGTTTATAAAGATATTGAAGAGAAGAGGACCCAGTATGGAGCCTTGAGGAACTCCTGTAGGGGTACTAAGGAAAGAGGAGGTAGCTTTTTTCCATTTTACAGCTTGACTTCTGTTAGATAGGTAGCTAGAGAACCAATTCAAAGAGGAGGAAGATAGGTGAAGTTTGGAGAGTTTAAGAGCAGGCTATGTGAGATAGTATCGGAGGCTTTGGAGAGGTCAAGAAGCAAGGTGGAAACAATTTTTCCAGAGTCACGAGCTTTATTTACAATCTCAAGGAAGGAGAGGAGGGCTGTCATGGTGCTATGATTAGGTCTGAAACCGTGCTGTGTGGGAGTTATAAGATGGTTGTCTAGGAGGTGAGGAAGGAGATGAAGTTGGACACATTTTTCTAGGAGTTTAGAAATGGGGGACAGGATGGCTATGGGACGGAAATTAGTAATGTTATTATTGTTACCACCTTTGTGTAGAGGTATAATAAAGGCTTGTTTCCAGATTTGGGGAACTATGTATTCTTGTAGGGAGCGGTTAATTAAAATACTAATGGGGTAGGCAAGAGTTTCAGCGGCTATACTGAGAAAGTAAGAAGGGATATTATCAGGAGCATTGGTACATGGTTTCAATTTCTGAAGAAGTTTCTTTATAGTAGATGTCGGTATGGGATTTAATGAGAAGAGGGGGCAGTCAGGAGGGGGGGATTTTGGGGTGGTGGAGATGAGGATAGAGTTTGTGTAGAAGAGGAGGTAGAGGAGTTAGTGGGTGGGGAGTAGGGTCCAGAGGGGTTCCGGAGTCAATCAGTGAAAGGAGGTTTACAGAGGGGTAAGTAGGAAGGGAGAAAGACCTGGAGTGTTGGGCAAGAGTGAAGTATGAGAAGCTAGAGAGAGAGATTAGAAAAGGAGGTGTTACAGCTAGAGTGGGCTAGAAGAGTTTAGGAGATGCAGTGAAAGGGGAGAAGGTTAGAGTTAAGATAAAAACATGAAAACTTGCAGTGGAGTCTAAGGTCTTGTACCACTTAGAATATCCTAGTGATTTGCCCTTCACAAACCCAGACTGTGAGGGATCCAGGGTTTGAAGGTTCCAAATATCCTTATTTATGAGGTCTATAATGATGCGCTCCATGGCCATACAGATCAGGCTTGTCAGGCTGATGGGGCAGTAGTTACCTGGGTCAGTAATCGCTCCCTCTTTGTGGAGAGGAATGACTGTAGCAGTGCGCCATTCAGTGGGGACAAAGCCTCAAGTGAGGTTGTGGTTGAACAGGGCACTCAGGTGAGGTGCCATTTCCCTTTATAATTCGTGTAGCACGTAGCCAAGTATGTGTTGTCAGGTCCCATGGAAGCTGTATTTTTGGCTTTGAACAGTGCGGCTTCTACCTGAGCAGTCGTGATAATAGGGATTTGGCATTCCTTGGGTATTGGGATGGGCCTTTTTGGGGGTGAGGGGAGGGTAAAGTTAGCACTAAAGCTGTCTGCCAAGATGTTGGCAATATCTGTTGGTTCAGTATAAGTGGTGACATTGTGCAGTAGTTCAGAACACACTTGCATGTTGTTATGCAGTTCTTGACATAACTAAAGAATGTCTTGTGGTTATCTTTAGCATCTGTTGCAATTTTGTTTTCATAACTAGCTTTGATGAGAGATCTCAGTTTTTTGCTGAGACTTACAAGGGAATTTTTCCAGTCTTTGGATTTTGCCCTTTTCTGCAGCAGTTTTTCTTTTGTTGTAGAGTTTAATGACAGGGGGCCCACCAGATTGGCATCCTTTTTTTGGAGGACATGACCTTGGCTTCCTTTTTTTGGAGGACATGACCTTGGTTCTGTTAGGTATGGCCTGATCCATGCACTTGTATAAATGCTCATACAGTGCCTTGATGTGTGATTCCACGGCCATACATCCTTCCCCCTGTTTGTATGGGTGATATGAAGTTTGCCACTTCTGTCTTCAAAAGCACAAAATTAGCTTTAGAAAAGTTTATCACGGTGGTTTCCTTCATGAGGGGGGGGGGTGTGGGTGGGATTTGGATATCGACTGTGATTAACTTTTATGGTCAGATCTGACCAGGGAGGAGTTGATCATTGGTGTGGAGCAGTGGTCTCCCATGTGTGTGATGACCAGATCGAGAATGTTTCTGCCTCTGGTGGGGGTGAGAATGAGTTGATCTGGGGTGAGAATGAGTTGATCTGGGGTGTCGGAGTTAATGAATTCCAGAAAACGTTGGGCGAAGGAGTTGGAGCAGGAGTAATTTTCCCAGCTAATGGAGGGGTAGTTAAAGTCTTCCAGTATAAGGGTATTAGATTGAACCTTAATGCTTTCCAGAGTGTTCAGGAATGCGGAGTGGGAGTCTTGGGACATTGTGGGGGATCTATAGCAGGCTACAATCTGGATTGTCATTTTATCCAGTGTTAGTTGTACCTGTAGTATCGCTGCATTATGTTGGTCCACCAGTCTGGACATGTGCATGTCCTTTATGAAGATGGATGCGCCACCTCCTGTGGGGCTGCCACCTCCTGTGGGGCTTCGGTTCAGGTTTGGGGGTCGGAAGGTGTGATATGCTGTATAGCCTGGTAGCACTGGGGTGCTCTCTGGAGCCTTGAACCAGGTCTCTGTTACTGCACAGAGGTCGATGTTCTCCAGTTTTAGGAGCGAGTCTAGCGAGTGCATTTTGAGATTTAGGCTTTTCTAGCATTGAGTAGCATTACCTTTAGGTTGCGTTTGTTTGTAGTTGTTTTGGTAGTAATCTAGTCTAGTCTTCAGGGCATTGCCTAAAAAAGGCACTATAGGGGTGGCAAGAGCTTTAGCCAGTATCTGGAATCCCAGGGGTGACAGATGCAGACCATCTCTGGCAAAGCATCGAGGTCTGACAATCATGTCATCCCAGGCAGACAGATACTGGATCCCCTTTGAATGACACCAGGAACTTAGCCAATTGCTGAAGTCAGTCATTTTCTGCTTGTACTGTGGTATTATTCTAGGCAATGGTAGTATGCTACTCAGGGCTAGGGTCATACCTGCCTGGGCTACAAGATCTGAGAGCTCCTCCATCTCTGTTTTCATGTAGTCCAGGGAGGTACGTCTTAGGTCATTCACAACAACATGGACAATGACCCAGTCATATTTGTACTTATTGTGGAGAGACCCAAGTGCATGTGTTGTATGGCAGATCCTGGCACCCGACAGGCAGCTGACCGTAACTTTCTCCTTATTGAATCTAGTGAGTGGGACGTCAGTGTGCCTTACTATAGAGTCACCAATGATTAGTGTATTGGGTAGACTGTTTTGCCGTAGGGGCTTATGTTGAGTGCCACACCGTTTATGTGGGCTATGTGTCACGGGGGTTGTGTTTGGCTGATATGGTTGCTTGCATTTTTGCCTCAGAGGTCTGTGCTGTTTGGGCAGATTTTTATTGATAACCTTCACGAAAGTGGGTGTGTTTTGTGTTACTATGTGAGAGATGAAGTGGTGTGTGATCAGTAAGCAATGTGTTCTATGAGGTGTGGAATGTGTGTTTACCTTCTCCTCTTGACTGGCTTGCCCAGTTTTGGTTTGAGTGAGCGTGGCTTCCAGTTTGGTTATGTATGTGCATCTCTCACAAGTAGATATGTTAGTAGGTAGGAGAAGAGGGTTGTCTGTGTACGTGAGGCAGTTGCTACATTGCCTCAGGATGTCCAGGTTCACCAGGTTAATGGGAAAAAGTGTAGGGAACTGACCTTTGGACATAGCTGGATAGGTGCTTAGTATTTAAGTACTGTAGCTGTTATGCAAGTACTGTAGCTGTTATGCTTCTTTATAAGTATTAAAGCTGTTTTTGTTAGTGCTCTTAGCAGTTTGTGCTACTACAGTGATGGCTGCAAGAGGTTCTGAGCAAGTGCTGGCTTTAGAGGTCTGATTTGAGTGCTCAGAGATGAAAGCTAGCAAGATCTAAGGGAAAATTTGAAGAGCAGACTTTAAGGCACCGGTAATAGTTTACCCTAGCTTAGCTGTGCTGTGCGACATGCAAACCCACACAAACACTGTTTTTAAGTCAGAAAGTTGAAAGCGATAGAAGCCGTCCATAACGGCCAATAAAAAACAATTCATGAGCTGGAAACCACTCCTCTTAGCGATAGATAGGCTGATCAGAGCTTACCACTCCCTCTGATAAGCAAAAAGACCTCCTTCTATCTCTGCAAGGTCTGGACAACTCAAAACACAAAATACAGCCCTGAAATCGATGTGGGAAACAAGCAAGTAGACAGGATTCTTTTTGTTTGCTTTTTTTTAGTTACAAGAAAGGGAAATGCAGTAAAAAATACACTTACAAGACTCTAAAACGCTAGCGCACTTGAGTGTGAAGCCTGTATCAGTAAATGCGGTTGAAAAAAAAACTATTTTTAAAAGTGCAGTACAAAAAATAAGCAGACAACAGTTAAATTAAACAATAAAGCTTGTAAAACGGCTGTAAAGAAGTGCGGCAAGGCAAAAATCAAGCTCAGAAAGCAAAAATCGGGTACATATAATCAAGAAAAGTCTCTCTCTCCCTCTCTCTCTCTCTGCTGCTGTAGTACTCTGCAGGATACCCATACAGGATCCGCTGAGGTAAAACAAGCCAAAAACCTGCACAAACACGGATTTTTAATCAGAAAGTTGAAAGGGAGAGAAGCAGCCCAAAACGGCCAATAAAAAACAATTCCTGAGCTGGAAACCACTCCTCTTAGTGATAGGCTGCTCAGGGCTTACCAATCCCACTGATAAGCAGAAAGACTTCCTTCTATCTCTGCAAGATCTGGACAACTCAGAACACAAAATACAGTCCTGAAGTCAGCAAATCTGAAATCTGGACTATTCTAGTTTGAGAAAAGGTGGGAAACGAGCAAGTAGATAGGATTTTTATTTTAGTTACAAAAAAGAGAAATGCAGTAGAAATACACTTTTAAGACTCTGAAAGGCTAGTGCACTTGAGTGTGAAGCCTGTATCAGTAAATGCAGTTAAAAAAGATTTTTAAAATGCAGTACAAAAATAAGCAGACAACAGTGAAATTAAATAATAAAGCTTGTAAAACGGCTGTGAAGATGTGCGGCAAAAATCAATCTCAGAAAGGAAAAAACGGATACTTATAATCAAGAAAAGTCTCTCTCTCTCTTCTTTCTGCCGCTGTAGTACTCTGCAGGATGCCCAAACAAGATCCGCTGGGATAAAACAAGATAAACCCGCGCAAACACGGGTTTTTAAATCAGAAAGTTGAAGGGGATAGAAGCAGCCCAAAACTGCCAATAAAAACCAGTTCCTGAGCTGGAAACCACTCCTCTTAGCGATAGGCTGCTCAGACCTTACCACTCTCAATTTTCATTTTATCCCACTCATTAAATAGCTATCCCCCTCTAAAGAAATTTCTGTCACCACTACTAACTTTTTGAATCGTTTCTACTACCCATTCATTAAATTCTTCTCTTTTTAGCAGATAATTAGGAAAGTGACAGTGTTTCATTTTTAATTCATTGTCATGCATCTGTGTCTTGGTTATTGTTGGTGCATGATCTGAGTTAGTTATTGGATGTGTTTTGAAGCTTCTGATTAAATGCATGTGTTCCTGTAAAATGTAATTTCTATTCAGACTAGAGCAGTTATTTTATCTTATGAAATGATATGTAAATTCGTTTTGGGTTCCTGGTACTAAATTCATGTAATCCATATCAAATATTCGTGCATGATTCTTCAGAAATGTACAATATTTTGCTGTATTTTCCCTTCTGAGTCCCCCTGATACATGCTCACCACTACAAATCAAGTTTCCTTCCCACCTATGAATAATCCCTGCTGAAAACTTATGTTTCCCAAAATTCATTAATTCCTTCTCCCCTGCCCCATAACTCCTTACTACCAGAAACCTATGATATTGTCTTTTTTTTCCTTTTGTGTCACTATTTGTGCTTATATAGAAATCAATATTATTAGTTCCCCTTTCCTTTGTCACTGATATTTTGATGAATGCCCACCCTGAAATTCTTTCTTTGTCTAATTCATGTGCTCATTCCTATACATATGTGTCTCCTCCAACATTATTATTTGCTCCCCACACTTACTGCTATTCCTTTTGTCTGTTTCTGTAAGGTTGTTACATTTCATGATATGAACAGGTTAATCATTATGATAGAAAGCTATTAAATCTCCCCCTATTGTACATTACCATGCCTTTGAATATTAAATTCCAACTTTTAGCCAACATGCATACGTTAATGTTTGGCAGGCTGATATGTTTTGTAGTTGCTTTTTCTTAGCTCTGTTTGAACCTTTATTACACTTTTAAATACTTTTTGCTTTAGTGAAAACCCTGAAACCAAAAACTAAATACATTTAAAAATCCCCATCTCATTTTAACTTAGAACAAACACACTAAACTACCTACATTTTCAGCAAATGAAGTTTACTCCTTCATGTAGGAGCAGTTGCTCCAAGTCAACGACTGCATCTGCAAGTGTTACCTGTCCTAAAGTTAGTTACTCTTGCTAAAGCATGTGTTACACCATGTGTTCCCACCTGACACTAATTGCTATTTATTTTTTTTAATATCTGTTCCCTCTCAGTTGTGAAAAAAGTTTGCATACTTTCTCTAACCAGTAATGTTTAGCCCAAGAAAAAAGTGCATTGGTTGCTATCTTTACAGAAATTCAGTTGTGCAGTTATATTAAATGCATTAAAGTACTAACTAATGCTGCTGGTGAGGCAGCTACTTTGTGTAACTTATTCCAATCCCACTACTGACATCACTTTTTTCACTGAACTGCTTGCCAGTGTACTATTAAGTGTTAATTACATTGTACATTATATGATTCACTCAGCAGACAGTGTTCAGACCTTGGTTAATGGTCTCCACCTGCAGACTTCTCATCTCCAAATTGGTAATGAAAAAAAGCTATTGACTTTGCGGATACGTGAAATAATCTTTGCAAATTTCATCCAAACCATCCTGTTGTGCTGCTTCATAACAAATTGCTTGGACCTGTAAACTTGTATTCCAGTGAAAGCCTTTGGATGTGACTTTATAAGTACAGTGAAAAACTACAATTTTCCATGCCTTTTAGAATTTTATCTTATTTTTCAAGCATGTTTGCTTAAACAAACTTGTTTATAGCCTAAACAAATAGCATTAATCTAGATAGCCACCACAATTAAAACGAGGAACATTATTACATTAATTGTAAGTATAATATGATCAGTACACTTTGACACCCCCATCCCAGTAGCCCAAAGTCACAACATTATATTAACTTTAACTTTCTTACCTGTACACTTTTAGCCTGGATATCCTACAACTAAGAAAAAGTACTTTCTTGCCTTAGTATCTTTAATATTTCCAGCTGTCACTGATGAGACATTCTCTACTTTACATTTAAAATAGCCTTGACTGCACCCTGTGCTAAACAGCTTTTGCATCATGAATTTTTCATACAAATATTGGTAAGAATAAAGTCCGTTTTACTTGCAATTACTTCTTCAGTCCCTTTTATACATTGATGACATAAAGTGAGGTTTATGCTTCACAGTTCCCTCACCAGTTTAACATAGTCATCAAAATTCTAGGCTTTCTCAGGCACTTCTTGCAAAGCACAGTTCATGTTTATTCACATATGTAATAGGACTGATTCTTTATAGTTTCCCATTTATTCCCCAGTTTCATAATGTTGCTGGTCTTCTTCCTGATTCACTCCATCTCCCAACTTCAGTCTCCGGTTCAAGTCTAGGGTACTTAGTCAACTACTGTACTTTTTTCTTGTCATTCATGCATTTTCCTTTGGCACAATTGAGAAGGTCTCACTGGAAAAGAGATGAGGGCTCTGAATGGAGAGATGATTGGGCTTTGAATGTAGAGATAAGTCAGCAAGCAAAAGAGAGTAGTATTGCTGGAACTAAATTCATCCTCAAGTCTTGGTGAGTACCTTCACGAGGTAGACCCTGTTTTTTCACAAAACCTCACCAAGATGACACTGATATACTGACTGTATTTTATATAACATAATATCATGGACAGAAATAGGTTAAAAAAAGATAGCTTGGTGCACAAGACCCAAGATAAAAAAAGTGCCCAGTACTGGTAGGTGCACTGGGTGCCAAGAGTGGAAAAAAATAATAGTGTAGAGTCCTCAAGATATGGAAACATTCTTGCAATGGGGTTAGGCCAGACCTGTGGGGGGATGCCCCCCTCCCCCCACTCTAGAAAAACTGATAGGCCAAAAAAGAGCCATAAAGACGATAGAGTGGACTGTTGAGGATAAGAAAGAAATTATGTATTGTTACTATTATACAAGAAGCCCAGAGTTTCCAGACAGAAGATGTATGAAAAGATTAAGAGAAAAATTAGAGGAAAGAAAAATATTTCCACAAGAAATACTGTCAGGAGCTTCAAATAAAAATTTGTGTTAAATTTATACAACTGATTTATGAAAAACATTATATAGGTCCATTAGGAAAATGAAGCAACAGAGGAAGCGAGAAAATATAAAGACTTTTGAAAGGTATAAAATGAAATACAGACATGGGAAAGAAAGCGAGATCTGATATGGTGCAATATTTATGCAAAGGAAAAAGCCAAATTAATCAACACAAAAAAGGGACCCCCAAAGATATTTGAAGAGAAATACAGGCAAAGGCATCCAGACATGGAAATTTTACAATAAAAAAATAATATAAAATGCGAGGCAACGTAGAACTGAAGATTAGTAAAGTGCAAGTTAAAAAAAATAGAAGGTGAAGTTATAGAATGTTTGCAAAGTGAAGGATTTATTGTAGAAATTCTAACATAGGTTAGACAGCAGCATGGTGGAACAACGACTGCCCAAAGTAAGGAGAAACAGGAGGATCAGAAGACATCTTAAGAAGAAATATGGACATGGGGAAGAAAGAGATTTAATATGGTGTAATATTTATGCAAAGGGGAAAGCAAAACTAATCCATGCAAAAAGAACAGCACCAAAGATATTTGAAGAGAAATATAGGCAAAGGCATATAAACATGGAACATTTTACAATACAAAAAAAATAAGACAACAAAGAGGAAAAGTAGAAAAGAGGGAAGTTAAAGAAATTGAAACTGAGGTTATGGATTACCTGTGAAGTGAGAGATTTGGTGTAGAAAATCTAACTCAGAAAAGAAATCACAGCAGGATAGAGCAATGGATCCTCAAATTAAGGAGTAACCAGTGGAGTGGTAAACATCTGATCAGTTGCCAGGTGAAGATACATTGGAGCCTTCCATAGGAAACCAGTACAAATGTTCATTTGGAGTTGCACAGCAAGGGGTGGAACACGAAACTGTGGCAACTGACACAGCCAATGTTGTGGGGTGATAGGCCAGTGAGTTCCCGTATGAAAGAGCAATGGATGACACAGAATGAAACCAAAGAGAATGTGGCACAGGAAGATGCAATGGGGAACTATCTATAGAATGCCCACAGGAAATGGAGAACAAAGAATATGCCCTCAGTTTAGAAGAAAATGATCTAAGGGAAGAGTTGCTTGATTTAGTACAGATGGACAGACATATTAAAATGAATGAAAGAAATAGATTACAGAAATTCAATAAAAAAAGTTGGAAGTTGATAAAACAAATGAACATAGTAATTAGGACTGTCCCTAGAGGTTTATGTGATGTAACAGAAGTAAATAGGATATATTACCGTGCAGCCAATTAATAACAGATAGTGTTGCCACAAAACCACAGGGTAATAAAGGAAAAGAATTGGGAGAAAATGCTATTGTGGAAGTATTGAATAGATCAATAGAGAAGACTGTTAAGCAATTAAGAAGTGTCACTGTTAGAAGAGTATAGAAGAGGAAACAGATCAACAAAAATACTCAGAAAAATAGATGTGATAAAAGCAATGCACAGTATCAGAACAGATCAGGATCTGTTGTGCACTATCGCAAATAATAAACTAAAAATGTCAGCACAGGCAGAAAAACTTAGAAGATACATGGATAAATATAAAGGAAAAGTACAAAGTTTTATAGAGAATTGGGAAACAAGGCAAAAGGAATTGAAACACCACCAACAAAAAGGAGGAAATAGACACATTTTGGATAAATGTATGTGAGGATCATGTGGAACATAATTGGGATGCTAAATGGATAGAAGTATAAGAAAGAATAAGTTTAAATGTACAGGCTGTACAGTGGAATGAAATAACTGACTGAGAGCTTGAAACAAAGTTAAGAAAAGCTCCTAACTGGAAAACCCCAGGTCCAGATGCAGTACTTAACTTCTGATTAAAAGTATTAACATCTTTACATGAAGATTTAGTCTTGAGTAAGAACTATTTAAATGCACACCCCAAACAAAAGCCAACCTGGTTAACAACAGGAAAAACAGTACTCCTACTTAAGAGCAAACCTGCAAGCCATCCTAAAAACTATAGACCAATAACTTGCGTTCTGAGTTCCAATGAAGTATAAACTATACACTGGAATTGATGCCGACAGATTTATAGTCATGGCAGTAGAACAAAAGGGTAATAAAAGTTATATGGAACAAAGGATCATTTGATGTTAAATAATGTCAAAATGGAGAACTGTAAAAAGGGGAAAAATCTAAGTATGCTATGGATAGACTATAAAAAAGCATTTGACAGTATCTCATATTCATGGATAAAAGAGTGCTTAAAATGTATAAGATTTCACCCTACACTGATCGATTACATTACAACAACCAAGAAACAGTGGCAAACAACTTTACAGTTAAGCCATGATAAAGTAAAAATTATTATTCCAGGGATAAAAATTCAAAGGACAATATTCCGGGGTGACACTCTGTCACCACAGCTCTTTTGCCTTGCCCTCAACCCATTAAGCTGTCTAATAGATTAGGTCATGGCTACAGTTTGGCTTACAAGAAAGTGTAAAGACTTCTCCTCATCTTTTTGTAGATGATTTAAAACTGTATAATTCATTGGATGAGGAACTGAAAGTGCAGCAGCAAGTGGTCAAATTTTTTTCAGATGATATAAGAATGTCTTTTAGTCTTGATAAATGTGCAAAAGCGACTTTTAAAGCAGGAAAGCTGCAGCACCAAGAAAATATCAGTTTGGGAATGTGATATAAAAGAACTTGCGCAAGAGGGAGTGTATAAATATTTGGGAATTGATGAAGGATCAACAATAAAACATGAACAAATGTGAATAAAACTTGGTATGGAATGTTTTAGAAGACTTAAATTGATATTGAAAATGGCATTGCCATCTAGGAGCAAAGTCCAAGCTATAAACCACTTTGCTCTTCCTGTTCTAATTTATAGTTTTGGAGTGACTGACTAGCCCCAAAAGGTATTGGATAGGCTGGACAGGAACATAAGAACGAAGCTTCATGCTCATGAGAGGATTTATAAAAATCAGTGTATACCAAGACTGTATATTCCCCGTTCTGAAGGAGGCATGGCCCTCTTTGAAATAGATGACATGTATAGATCTGCAGTTATGGGACTGCATACATATCTGCTGACCTCACAAGACTCGCAGTTTAGCAGAAGCATATCTGTGTCAAGCAGTAATGAAAATCAAACCAGAAGTAGATAAAAATCAGACAGCAGCAAAATGTGCCAAAAAAACAAAAGAAAGAATATAAGGTAAAGGATCTGATAAGAAGGCAAGAAATTTGGAAAATTCATAAATATAGTTACAAGTATAGAAAACTCTTGGAACAACCTCGTGTTGAGCAGGATTGAATGCAGGAATGGTTAATGAGAGGTGAATTTAAACCAAAAGACGAAAGGTTAATGTTGCTGGCCTAACATAGTGGACTATGCACACATTGGTTTACAAAGTCCATTGAACATGTGGGAGAAACAGACAAATGCAGGCTTTGTAAAATAGAATTGGAAACGGTCACACATCTTGTTGCTGGGTGTGATACTGAAAGGTGTAATAGTGTGGCAAGACTGTTACATTGGGGATAGTGCAAACATTAATGTAATGAAGTAGCCGAAAAACACTAGAAACGTGAGCCACAAAGCATCATAGAAAATGATGAAGTTTGTATTACATGGGATCATTCATTGCCAACAGTCCAAAAAACAGATGTGAGAAAACCAGATACAATAGTCCATGAAAAGATGACAAAAGTAGCATTGATTATTGAAATTGCTACACCCAGTGACTATGTACAGAGAGACACAAAGTCATAAAATATCAAGATTTGCAGGCAGAAACAAGGGCAATGTGGAAGAAAGAAACCCACACGGTTCCAGTAGCAGTAAGAGCAACTGGTCTTATAAAAAAAGAGCTTACACTCGTGCTTAGACTTGTTACCAATACATGTAACTCCATATGAATTGTAGGAGTCATTACTGTCCACATTGCAGGTGCTGAGAAAAGCACTTCTGGCTAACATCAAAGATTGAAACAGCACTAATTTCATAAACTTTAATCATACTTTGACTTAGGAATAACGTCCATTTCCATCATGGTATTAGAAACCCAAAAGACTTGGAAAATTAAAAAAAGGAGAAAAGTCTCTGTGTGGACTTTTCTATTGACAGAAGTTCCTTTCTGTGTGTACTGGCTCACTCTTAGTTGCCTAAACTATTTTTTTCCTCCTTTGTCTGTTTTGCACCCCAAGGCTTTAACATTCCCTGATTGCTGAGATAAACTTGCTTCTCTTCTGCCTGAAGTACAGTGAATAATCTACGCACTCTGTTGTCCTCAATTTGTAATATTATCCTGTCTGCCATACTTTTGTCAAGAGCAACTGTTTCCACTGGTGTGATTCTAGCTTTGCTAATGTAGGTCTTGGCTACTTTCTCAGTGGTCAGATTTGGATCATGCACATAGTGTGCCTGTTCAGTTAACAAATCCTCCTTGGAGAATAGCAGCCCATTTGCTTATTTGTCCTTGCCTATAATGGCACCGTTACAGCAAATGGTCTCCGATTTTCTGTGTACTTGATCTTGTAACTCCACAATTTTTGAAACCACTCTTGATTAAGTCTCATGCTCAGTCTGCATTTTTCATTTCAGCCTTTAATTGTTTCAGTTGTATCTTTTCACCGGAATAACTAGTTAAAACATAGTCTATTTTTAAGTAATCTGTTTGATTTTATATATTCCTTCAGTGTGTCAATTATTTTAAATATCTCTGAATGCATTTGATTTTTTCCTCTAAGTTATTGGAAGCTGTCTCCTGTAACAAAGCTGAAACTTCACCTGCTTTTCACTGACTAGCTGCAACATTCTTCCCAACTGGATTTTTTCTAGTCCTTTTTTGGTTGTTTTTCCTTTTACTTTCTCCAAATTTCTTCTTTGCTGGCATCCAGGCAATGTAATTACTAGCCAGTAACTGAATTTTATCCAGATTTATTTTACTGACTTTGTTTCTGAGTTTTAGTTTTTCACACTGGGAGAGTTGTAATCCATCTTTTGATCATTGTGTAACCACATCTAATGGTTGGCGCATTATTCATCTAATGCACTGCTTTGTGAATTTAGAAAACAGAACTAAAATGATAAATTCTGTGGAGTTTAGAGGTGCCTACCAGTAATTCTTGACCAGGTACTTGATCTATCTGCTTTACTGCTTCATTTATTTTGGGCATGGGGTTTGCATCTGAATGACTGTTTAATTTCCTGTAGTCTGTACAAAACCTGATACTTCCATGCATTTTTTGGCCAGGGCCTGTTGGATTCATGGATTACCTCAGATTCAGCATCTCCTGCAGTTCCCCTCCATGATTTTCATAACATGTTCAGATGTACTGTAAAAAGACTATCTACTTCTTGGGTTTGTATGTCAGCAGTGTGCAGTGAGTGAACATTAGCTAAACAGTAAACGTGTCTTTAGACTGCTAAGGTTTCTTAAACCTGTGTAGGAGATAGCTGCTGTGACAATACTAACTTACCGATTGAGAGACTTCGTTGAGGAAATCTGCAACCAGATCCCTTTCTGATTCCTCTTATAACCTACATGCCAGGTATTAGTATCTCTCTTCGTGGTGTGGCTTCATCTTGTTGGCATAGTAGTGTTTGTGGTTCTGCCTCCTGTTATCGCAACCAGATAATTAGTGTCAGTTGTCACAACCATAAAAGGACCCTGTTGTGCTGCCTGTGTCATAGTCTTTCAAACAGAAATAAGTGACATTACCTTTTATCTGACTATGTACTCTTAGACTTTTGCTTTCATCTCATACTTAACCTTTTGGTACTTCTGTGTGTGTGTGTGTGTGTGTGTGTGTGTGTGTGTGTGTGTGTGTGTTGTGTGTAGGCGTGCGTGCTCGTGTGTGCTAGTCCCTTCTGCGCCACTCCCATATTTTTCTTCAGTTTAGTCCTGAAATACAACATATACTGTACAACAAACTCCTTTAGGTGATCACATTCAGCCTCCTCCTTGTTATAGATCAGGTGTTGATGCCTCTCACTCTATGACCAAAGTGTAGCTTAGATGGCAAAAATCCTGTGGCTTCTTGAGGCACCCCCATGGATGCAAAGAAGAGATTGATAAGGTACTTGTCCCATTCCCTGTTAAACTGGTGTACATATGCTTTCAGAGTGGTCTTGAGATAGAGTTAAAGCCATCCAGAAGGCCATTTGTTTGAGAATGGTAGTGGTGATTTTTTAATTGTTTTACCCCATAGCACTTACACAGACAAGTTAGTAAGTCTGAGAAAGCGAGCCCCGTATCATATCCGTATTCCATGCGGAAATCCCACACTGCTGAAATTTTCTTACGGAGCATTTGCTATGTTATGTACCTTAAAAGAAAACTTACCACCTTCTGGTACCTAGTTGTGCAGTGTGCAGTCACCAAGATGTATCTGGTTCCTGTGGTGCTTGATGTATTTGGAGGCCCCACAATATCTTTGGCTACCTTCTGAAACAGTTCCTTAACAATAGGCGTTAACACTAAAGCAGCCTTAGCTTTGTCTTTTACCTTGCCAAACGTTTGTCGCTGATCACATTTCTAAAGTTCCCTATCATTCCTTTGTAGTTCCTGGTCAGTGAAAATTCTGCTTAAGACTTTTGTAACATCATGGTTAAGGTTTTTGCCTCCCATACACAAGGTACAAGGTTCAATCCTGACTTTTGGCCAATGTCTAGAGTTTGCATGTTCTCCCTGTGTTCTCAGTGGGTTCCTCTCACCTCCAAAAAAAACCATGCAGAGTGTTTCTAACTCAAATTCAGCAATGAATGGAGCTGTGGGCAGCAGCACATACTCTACTTGATGCCCTACAGGGGAGAAAAGTTATATAGACCAACCTCTTCGGGCATCTACTGTGGTGTGCAGTATCCTCAAAATAGGAGAACACAGATTACAGACTGCACGCCTTGGCAGGGCTAGCCTCTTGACGGTGTAAAATATGGCTTTAAGTGATTCGGTCATGTTGACTTGTGTCACCAAATGCACCGGTGATATGTGAGTTGAAGACCTGGCCTACTCCATCCTACTCCAGGGACCCAAGTTAATGGTGGGGGAGGGGTGCATGTGCTCTTTTGGCCAGTGTGTGCCTGCCACAAAGCCCAGCAGCATGTGTGAGGGGATTACTGGCTGTCTGGTGTCCAGTTGCCCAGCCTGGGTTACCTGGGATAGCTCTGTTAAGCAAAAGCTGGTAAAACCAATCAACCTGCCAAACATGAAGTAAGAATTCCTGCATTCAGTGTAGGTACACTGACAGGACAGAACTTGGAAGTAGATAACTTGATGTTACGGAGGAGTCTGGACATCCTGTGTATCCAAGAGACAAGATGGAAGGGCAGTGCAGCAAAGGCACTTGGCTTGTGATCCAGTTTTCTACTACTCAGGAGGAGGACAGGCTAGAAATTGTGTCGGAATTGTGATGAGAGGATTCTGAAGGCATTGAGGGATGTCCTCAGGATTAGTGACAGATTCATGGCAGTCAGACTGCAGTGTAATGATAGGGCAGTATTTCATAATGTGAAGCTGTGCCCCACAGCAGGGTTGTGATAGTGATGAAAAGAGGGCATTCATACAGCATTTGCAGGACCTACTAGACAAAGCAGGACAGCATGAATTGGTGTCGATAATGGGTGACTTAAATGCACATATTGGGACAGACAGAACAGGATATGAGGACTGCCTTTGTTCACATGAGTAGGGCAACAGGAATAAAGGAGAGTCCATTCTAGACTTCTGTCTGGCAAGTCGCTTGATAGTAGTCAACATGTGTTTCAGAAAAAGAGACAGTCACAAGATCACATACAAGAGTGGCCAATATGCAACTCGGGTAGACTTCCTCCTAGTAAGGAAAGGGCAAAGGGCACTGGGGTATAATTAGTGATTGCAAAGTCATTCCCAGTGAAACAGTCAGTCCACAACATAAACCACTGGTTGCCACAATCAGGTGCAAGCAGTGGTCAGAGAAGGCTCTAAGGTCAACAGAGACCAGGCTGAAGACCTGGACGTTAACTGGAGATAAAGTATAACAGTTCAAGGGGTTACTGAGGGCTGTAGCACCCCAGAAGAGGAGGAAATAGGTGGAGATGAAGAAGAATGGCAGCACCTCAAAATAGCATGTGTAAGGACTACAGAACAGGTATGTTGCTGAGTCAAGTATGGAAATAAGGTACATAAGGAAAGCTGGTGGTGGGATGCAGAAGTCCAGAAAGTCATCAAAAGAAAGGAGTGCAGGAAAAAGTGGGAGATAGAAAAGATAGACCAGGCTAGGAAGGAATACTGATTGACTAACAAAGAAGCTAAGAAAGGAGATGCAGTAGCAAAGAATAGGTCATCAGAGGCACTCTACCAGCTTCTGTAAAGTGACTCAGTAGGTGGCACAAAGGAACTATGTCAGGTTGCAAGGCAAAGACAGAAAGATAAAGAAGATAGTCCAACACTCTTCATAAGGCATGCCAGTAGCAACCTGCTTACCAGCCAACAGGACATCAAAGGCAGATAGGAGTACTTCCAGCAGCTTCTAAATGGAAAAAAACACAGAAGTTATATTGCCCCAGACACATTCTACAATGAGAGAAGAAGAGGAGCCCACCCTAGGAGAAGTAAGAATAGTACTAAGGAAAATGAAGTCAGGGAATGTGGCAGGCTCAGGTGAGGTCATAGCAGCTATGATAAAGATGCTGGCTGAAATAGGGGAGAAATGGCTTCTGAGGGTACTCCTAGCAGTGTGAAGAGAAAGGCATATCCCAAATAACTGGAGAATAAGCATACTCATGCCGATGTACAAGAACAAAAGGGACATCCACAACTGTGGGCAGTACAGAGGTATCAAACTCCTGTCACATTGCGTGAAAGTTCTGGAGAGGATGATTGATAAACATGCATGCAGAATAGTAGAAAGTAAGATGGGAGATGAGTGGTTTGGATTCAGATCAGGATGCAGCACAACTAACCTGATGTTTCCAGTGAAACAGATAGTTTAGACAAAGCTAGAGATGAGGAGAGTCGAACTGGGCATTTCTAGACTTGGAGAAAGCATATCACAAGGTCCCAAGAAAGCTGATTTGGGCAGTACCAGAAGTATTGGTAGAATTCATGCAGGCTATGTACAAGGACCCAATGACTAAAGTATGAACAGTGATGTTATGTAGTCCAATCTCGCCTTCATTCTTACCCATGGGTTTGGAGCCGAACCTCGGAGATAATCTAGCTTGAAGTCTTCAACTGGCTCGTGGCTAAGAGGCATCCCTTCATGCAACAGGTCTAACCCCCAGATCTCATTTGCCGCTCGTTACGTTCAGATGTGGTCTTGCATTTGGCCGTGGCTAAGTATACTGTTAATAAACCTTTTATAGATGTTTGACTTGTTGCTCAAAAAAGCTATTTTCATAGCTCTGTGTGTGTGGTAGTGGTGTTATACTGCCTTTGTTTTGTTTCTCTTGCTGTTTTTGTGGCCTTTTCGTTGGCCGTTTTGGTATCCCGTTTGTTTCCTTTCTTCCCACGGGCTAGGCCCATTTCAGTTAGAGGACCTAGTCCTCCCCATTGTTTCCGTGTGGTCTTTGGTTTGGTGTTCCATTCTGTTAACTTATTAGTGTTGTCATGTCTGGCTAGTGGTGCTATCCTCTCTTGTTTCCCCGGGCTAGACCCGTTTAAGTTAGAGGACCTAGTCCTTCCTGTAGTCTTTTTCCTGCTGGTTACTAGGCCGTTTTTAGTTAGAGGCTCTAGTTTCCCATGCGGGGTATAGTTGGGTTTAGTGTGTGTATGTATTGCTTTGTACCTGTGCAGTTTTCTCCTTTATTCAGCATGTCCAAGGATTCTAAGGAACACAGGCCTTCGGGCTTTAAAAAGTGTGTTGAATGCAACAATAAAATGTCTTTGACTGATGGGCACTCCATGTGCATGTACTGCTTGGGGGCTATTCACCTCCAAGAGTCCTGCTTGTTTTGTCATTCCTTCAGTACCCATGTACTACAGAAGAGGAAGAATAAGCTCATTTTGAAAGGACTGCTTAAACACTCCTTTGAGGAAGACTTGGCTAAGCCTTCCTGTGCCTTATCCTCTCCAGCTAAAAAGGACAAAAAGACTTCTAAGAAGCGCTGTCCGGCTCAGTCTGTTTCTTCGGAGCCGTCTGAGAAAGTTGCTAGAACAGCTTTTCCTTCGGTTCCATTGCCTCCGGTGCAGACAGAAGGTAGTGTCCTAACTAAGTCCGTATTGGCTCCCAGCTTTTTGGAGCTGGTCTCCAGTTATTTTACCGGTTTCTCCTTCACGCAAGTCCCCTTCTGTAGGGAGATCCAGATCTCCAACTATATCCTCCAGGTCCTCAAGGATCCTTTCCGATGAGGACGTTGATAGAGTGGTGAAGAAACTGCTTCAGTCATCGGTGTTGACCAAATTGATTTCGGCTCCGACCCAGTCGGCTCCGGAGCCTATAGCCTCTTCATCCTTTGCTGTTCCTCCTCCGAGCCATTCTCGGCCTTTGGAGTCAGAGTTGTCTGTTCCATCGGGTGCCGTTAGGTTGGTTCCAGTAGCCTCGCCTGGCCTTTCGGTTCCAATTTCTGCTCCGACCCAGTCGGCTCTGTCCACAGGGTTGAGGGTCCATGGTTCTCTGGTCGGACCTGAAGGGGAGGGCTTGGATCGATCATCAGTTCCGAGCCTTCCTATTGGTGCTTCGGCTCAAGTGAGCATGGACCCAGCATCTGCTTCGGACCTCATCTCTTCGGCGCCAAGGGCTACTACTGTATCCTCTACAGATAGTCAACCTTCGGAGCCGGGGGAATCAGCCTTCGAGGTTATGAGGAGCGTGCTGGCCAGGTCGTCAGCTGCCATCCTACTTCACCAATACTCTGCCCCCTCCGGCAGCAGTGTCAGTTTCGGATCACCCTCTATCCCTGGACAGCATAGACCCAAAGCCTCAGGATACCTCCATGAGTGGTCCCCAACATTCTGACATCTCCCCTGAGTTTTTGCCTGAGGAGCCCGCCAGAAAGAGATTGTGTAAGAGGAAACACCTCAACTCTCCGGTTGAGTCTCACATCGGACACCGACCTGGAGGAGTCAGAGGGGTCCCCCAAGTCGTCTTTTGAAGATATCTCTTTTTCAGATATCCTTGAGATCTTGAAGCAGAGAGGCAGCTGGCCCTCCAAATCTCCTTCTGATGAGGAGTCGGTGTTCCTGAAGGCTTTTGGATCTCAACCCTCTGCCTCTTGGGTTTCTCCCCCTTTCGATGAGTTACTAGATCTTGTCTGTCGAAAGGTGTGGGGAAACCCCTGACACTGTGGAACCAGTCCCTAGGACACCCAACAATTTTTTGTCTGCCCCCACTGACAAGGAATATCTAACAAAAAGTGTTCCAGTAGATGCCACGGCGGTGGCAGCAGCCACCAAGAAGGAACTTGCTGAAACTTCGTCTACCGTCCATCCGCCTAACAAGGAGTCCCGGGCTATGGACAGATATGGGAAGCGTGTGTTTACTTCAGCGGCCTTTACACTGTGGTCGCTGAACTACTTGACGCATTTTACAAGGCTCCAGAGAGATGATCTAAAGAGCTAGGATATTCTCTACATGGTAACATTTCTGATGCCGTGGCACAGAAGGTCAATGCACAGATGTCTACCCTAAATTCCTTTACCAACTCCTCCATGAGGCTGATCTCATGCGCAGCTGATGGAGCGAGTAGGGCAGCGGGTTCCGGAGTTTCTCTTAGGAGACGCTCCTGGATGCGTCTGTGCAATTTCGCGGAGGCCTTCAAGTCTACATTCACCAATGCCCCTTTTGACTGTTCATCGTTGTTCGGAATCAAGGTGAAGGACACACTCACTAGGTGCGAGCAGGAAGGAAAAACCCTGTCTGCCTTGGGAGTCTATTTTTCCATGCCTTCTAGACCTTACCCCAAGGGCCAGAAGGGTGGGAAAATGTGGTTCAGGAAGTCGCAGAGGTTTTTTCAGGATGCACAAAGTGATTCCCCCTCCACAGGCAGGGGAGGGGGTGGAAATTCAGGTAGATGCCGCCCTAGAGGCAGAGGAGGCCCACGTAACCAGGGGGACCGTGATTCCTTTCGTGGTTCTCCCTACCAGTGCTCCTGAAGGGAGGCCCAACTGTGCATCTCTGGAGCTGGTCGGGGTCGCATTTCTTTATTCCCAGAAGCCTGGCAAGACGTCACCTAAGACAAGTGGGTATTAGAGATAATTTCCAGAGGTTATCATATTCCCTTCTCTTCTCCTCCCCCGCCAACCAAGAGCATCCCAGATGTTCCACCCAGTCACAGGGATTCCACAACTTTAGAAATAAAAAAGTTGCTTTCAAAGAGAGAAATCCAGCCTGTCCCTGCAGATCAAGTAGGATTAGGGACTTACTCCAGATTCTTTTTGGTCCCAAAAAGAACAGGGGACCTGAGACCCATCTTCTCAGCCGATTGAATCTTCATGTACAAAAGTCCAAGTTCTGCATGGTTACCTTACAGTCAATACTCCCTCTGTTAGAGAAAGATGTGTGGATGTGCTCCATCGACCTATAAGATGCTTGCTACCATATCAAGGTTAACAGGGCATCGAGAAGTCATCTACGCTTCCGGCTGGGAGCCAGTCCATTTTCAGTTTTGCGTTCTGCCCTTTGGTCTCACCACAGCCCCCAGGGTGTTCAAATGCATGGCAGTGTTAACGACTCACTTGAGACGTCAGGGATTCCAAGTCTTTCTGTACCTGGATGACTGGCTCCTTTCTGCCACCACCAGGCATCCACTGTTACAGATCTGGGACGCCACCATTACACTGTGCCAAAGGCAAGGAATTACTCTAAATTGGAAAAAATCTGCCTTGTTGCCCTCGGAGCATGTCACTTTTATCGGCGCCAAACTAGATACAGTGATCATGAGGGCCTTCTTACCAGAAGAGAGAATTCAGGCTCTACAACAGCAGGTCTGCGCCTTACTACCATTGAGGAAGGTCAAGGCAAAAGTAGTCCTCAAGTTATTAGGGACCATGGCTGCCACGATCATACTAGTTCCCCTTCCCAGACTACACGAGGGTTCTTCAGTGGCTGCTTTTCGCCCAATGGTCACTACAGCATCTTCCACTCTCCCATTCTATTCTGATTACGAACATGTGCAAGCAGGATCTACGCTGGTAGCTTCAGACCAGCAATCTCAATGTGGGCAAGCCTTTTGTTCCATCTTCTCCAGTTGCCACAGTGACCACGGATGCCTCCCAGATCGGGTGGGGGGGCATTATCTCGACAGGACAGTCCAAGGCACATGGCAGGATCACGAAACCCATTTGCATATCAATGTCTTGGAAATGAGAGCAGTGCTATTAGCGTTGCAAGCACTTCAGAGCTTTCTCCCTCTAGGGACAATTGCAATCCACTCAGACAATATGTCAGTGGTATGGTATCTGAACAAACAGGGAGGAACCAAATCATACCCCCTTTGCAGAGAGGCACTTCGAGTTTGGCAGTGGGTGGTGTCTTCCCAACACTTTCTAGTTGCAACGCACATACCGGGGAAATCCAACGTGATTGCCGACAGGCTGAGCAGAGCTATCTTAATGCCTCACAAGTGGTCCCTGAACAATTATGTTGTGGAGAAGATATTCCACAGATGGGGGTCAGCCTTGCTGCGATCTATTTTCCAGCCCCCTCAATGCCAAATGCAGCAGCTACTTCACCCTTATCCCCCCGGATGGGGAGACACCCAGGGACGCTCTGGTTCATGATTGCCCCTCCGGTCTTCTCTACGCCTTTCCACTGTTAGCTCTGATATCAAAGGTCATTCAGAAAGCACAGTCTTTGGGAAGCAAAATGATCCTCATTGCCCCACACTGGCCTCGTCAGATTTGGTTTCCCTTCCTTCAACCCTATCTAATGGACAAGCCCTGGATTCTGGACCCAGCTCCAGATCTGCTGACTCATATGTCAGGACAGTTCCATCCCTCCATCCAGACCCTCAATTGACAGCTTGGCTGCTCCAGTTCTGTCCTTCGTCAGGCTTCATGATTTTTCCCCGGAAGTGGTCCATACTTCTATTATCTTCCCACAAGCCTTCTACCAGGAAGATTTATTCCAGTAAGTGGAAAAGATTTTCTATTTGGACCCATGAGAGACATATTGATCCTTATACAGTGCCTATTTCGGCAATATTAGAATTTCTTTCTCAACTGTTCAGTCAGGGGTCAGCTACAGTAACCATTAAAGTGCAACTGGCAGTGATTTCTATCTTTCTTGTTGCTAATGAGCCCAACCTTATGGCTCATAGGCTTTGTAGGGCTTTTCTGAAAGGGACATTGTTACTCCGACCTCCAGTCTTTGATCCAGTAGTAATGCCATGGGACCTCAATTTTGTATTACAGAAGCTCACCTCAATTCCCTTTGAGCCCGCAGCTACGTGTGACATTAAATTCTTGTGATGGAAGACTGTATTCTTGGTAGCCATAACTTCAGCTAGGCGGGTCTCTGAACTCCAAGCATTATCGATTAAGCCACCTTATTTGGTGTTTCACAAAGATAGGGTCTCCTTAAGAACCAACCCTTCCTTTGTTCCAAAGGTTGCCTATGTTGTCAGTATCAACCAATCCATTGAGTTGTCTGTGTTTTTTTTCCTGAATTCTCCAACAAGGCAGAATTTAAGTTTCATCAGCTAGATGTTCATAGACAACTGCGTTTCTATTTACATAGCACAAAAGATTTCAGGAAATCAGATCAAATGTTTGTCTTGTTTTCAGACACTAGACTTGGGGTTCCTGTTTCTAAGGTAACCTTGTCTTGCTGGATCTCTGATTGCATCTCATTTATTTATGCTTCCAATGGCAAATAATTACCCTTTAAAGTGAAGGCTCATTCTACAGGATCTGTGGCTACCTCAACTGTGTTTCAGGCTAGGATGTCTATGGATGACATTTGTGCTGCAGCAACATGGGCTTCGCCTCATACCTTTATTAGTCGCTACAAATTAGATCTGGTCTCTAGAGGCAGATCTTCCTTTGGTTCCACAGTGCTCAAGAGTATTTTTCACTGAGCCACCCAAGATCAAGGTGTTAGGGATGCTGTCCCACGGGTAAGAATGAAGGCGAGATTGGACTACATAACATCAAGAAGTTATGTACTCACCATAACATTCGATGTATGTAGTCCATCTCACCTTACATTCTTACTAACCCTCCCTCCTACCCCCTCCTGGAGGACCTGGCGGTATAGTCTCTAGGTGTGAGTAGTCCTTTCTGTTGGGGTTGTTCTTCTTCTATGTGTGTGTGTGTGTGTGTGTGTGTGTGTGTGTGTGTGTGTGTGTGTGTGTGTGAGCTTGCAGCAAACAATATTTGGGGAATAGACCTGTTGCATGATGGGATACCTCGTAGCCACGAGCCAATTGAAGACTTCGAGCTAGAGTATGGCCAAGTCAGAGCCAAGGTTTGGCTCCGAACCCACAGTTAAGAATGTAAGGCGAGATGGACTACATACATCGAACGTTATGGTGAGTACATAACTTCCTAGCGGGAGTGGATGTATATCAGGGTTCAGCTCTGAGCCCACTGCTGTTTATACTGGTGATGGACTACATTAGCAAACAGGTCGGAGGGGACAGATCAACAGCGTTGCTGCTTGCAGATGATGTGGCATTACAGGGGACTCTGAGCAAGAACTTCAGCAAAGGATAGGGGAATGTAGTGTAAAACTGAAGCCACATGGGATGAAACTAAGTACAGATAAGACAGTGGTAATGCCAGCAAATTGGGGAAATCAAAAGAAGCCGAGAATTGAGATAAAAGGGAAGATGGTGGAACAGGATAGCAGCTTCATGTATCTGGGAGAGGTGGTTGTGGAGAAGGGAAGTCTGAATGAAGAGGTCCGAGCTAGAATTAGAGGGGCTGCTATCATCTGGCATAGACTGTCAGGGGTAGTGTATGACAGAAGAATGCTAAAGAAACTGAAAAGTAAGTTAAAAACAGTTGTGCGACCAGTGCTGTTGTATGGTACAGAAACCTGGGCAGTAAAGGCAGAGCAGATGAGGAAGCTAGAGGTGATGGAAATGAAATGCCTGAAATGGGATAGTAGGATGTACACTGTGGGACAGACAAAGAAATGAGGACATAAGAGCAGAAGCCAAAGTAGCTCCAATTGCAGAAAAGATAAGAGAACAGATTACAGTGGTTTGGGCACGTGCAGAAAAGAAAAAGACAATCTGCTGAAGAAGGTTTAGAACAGATGAGAAGAAGAGGACATGAGGGTGTCCAGAAAAGAGGTTGATGGTTTGTGTGAGAGATCTGCAACAGTTAGGCATGAGTGTCAAAGAAGGCAGGAGTATAACATTGAATCGAGAGAGATGGTGACAGTTAACATGACAGCCCAACCCCATGTAGAAAAATGGGGGGTGATGATGATGACTTTAATGAGTATTCTATCCATAGGGGTAGAAAACGAAATTCCACAGGCTATGATCAAGAGTGTCTGATAGGTCCTTGAGATTGCCAGCTGCTATGTCACTTCTTTGTTGCTAACATTCTTTCAAGATACAAAATACTGTCCTTAAGGATATTTTTAACTTCTTACTGAAATGACAAAACAATTTTTATGCATAACTGCTGCTTGTACACTCTACTAAGTTGCACATGTGCTTTCTCTCTAGTAACTTCCACCTCTGTAAAATCTTAGAATGTATATGTGTAAATGTAACTACTATTTATGTATAAATCTAAATAGAAATGTGACTACTGTTTATGTATAAATGTTAGTAGAAATGTGACTACTCTGTGTTTGACTGGAACTTCGTATGATGCAATGTAAGTAAAAGGAGCTTTTCTTCCCAGGCTTTCTCTGAAAAAGGGTATTACACAGTCGTACTTCCCGATAAAGACAAATACATGAGTCCATTCTGTGCAGTAACACTTGTCCCCATCACATAGATTCCCTCTGCCCTTAAAAGTCAGAAGCCTTCTTGGGTATGTCCTTTTATAGTCCTGTAGGGTAGGATTTGAGAACTGTGTCTGTCCTACTCTTTGTGATATTTCCCAGTTTCCTTTCCAAAAAAATTAGGTGTTTCTTGTCAGCAGTATCTCTGATTCAGTCTTACTGCTACCAGACATTTTTACTGTAAAGGTGCCATTTCTTGAAGACTTCCTCTACCTTTTTTCTTCCCACAGCTGACCATCAGCTGCCACTGTCTCCTCTTCTCATTCACTGCTGACCACATTTGATTAGCAGCACAGAATCTGAAGGCACCAAGGGTGAAAGAAGCGAATTACTGGACTGTGTCAGCCCGCCTGCCTTAACTTCTTCTAGGCTCAGTTCAGCCTACATCGAGAGCTAGTAAGGAACTTGAGGATGCTGGTACGTTATCATACTGCTGTTAACTTCTGCCACCTCTTGGCAGCCTTGCTGTCTCTGTGATCCCTGCTTTTAGGATATGCATGCAGTCTTTATCCACATGCATAACCTATTAACTAATTACCTCACCACTTATGCAGCATGGAGCTCGCCAGGCTTGTATGCCGCTTATTTCAGTGAGGCTAGGCTGCCTCCCTTTCTCCATGATTGGTGGACTGACAGTCTGCTAATTCCTTCTGGCACCTTCCGCTTACTTCTTTGCTGCTAGTCAAATATGGGTGGTCTGTGAAGTAATAAGGACTTTATCCCTTTGTCCCAATTGGCTGCACAGTGTCTACTACTTCCTGACAGCTGTCATGTTCAGGCTTCTTGCTGTTACATAGTTCTTTCCCTGAGGTAACCTCATCAGCAACTTCAATTAAAGGTGTAGACATTGTCTGGGTCTCTCTTCTGCTACCATCCCCATATGATTCTACATACTTGTCTGCATGTAATTGCACATACACAAGACAATGTGCCATTAAATTCATTAGTGATTAGAACATTTGCTATGACATCCTCATTCACGGTCCCATCTTCTCTCCATGCCCCTTCCTGTTCAAATGAACTGTGACTAATGCCACACTAAAAAGGTATCCCTTCCATGGGCCATACCCATGGATTTGCCTGGTCAAGTAATATTCCTCTAACAACTGCAGTCCTAACAATAGCTTTGCCTGATACAGTATCCCTTTTAGCAGTTTTTTTCCTTCTCTCACAATAGGATATAGAATTTTGAGATAATATGGAGGAGCTGCAGTATCAAGACAACTCACATCTACTGTGGAGCTACCTCTCTCCGCTCCCTCACATACATTTTGTTCTCTACCATATTGCTTTGGACCTGTGAACCTTACATACTTCATTTGGTTACACCGAAAACATTTTACTCCAAGACTTTGAAGTGTACTTTAGACAGTGGATCTCCAAGTTTTCTGTGAAACCTGCAGGGCATGTGCAGACTGTCTTCCACAGAGGTTCCCTTTTGCCCATGTGCAGTGCTTATCATCTTGTGCTGCTTTTTCCTGCCAGCTAGCTAGGTATCACACTTGTTGCCCATTTCAACAGCAGTATTGCATGCCTAGCCTGTTAATCAGGTGCTCGTGTCCTGAGGCAAATTACTGAGCCGTTGCTCCATATCACAACGTCTCTGTCCATTGTAAAAACTAGACATTTTGACATCCATTCCCTTTTTGTGAAAGGAAGTGCATATTTCTGCCTGAAATCATTAGTACTCTGCCTTTCTAATGCATTCGCTAAGCTCTTTTTATGTAAGCTTCAGGAATACGTTGACAGCATTTGAAAAGCACATTTTTCATTGTTCAGTAATCCAAGCAGTCAGAGTCTGACACAGCCATACCTACAAGCATAGTTAGAAAACTGACTCCTGTCCCTGGTCTGTTTGTGTCCAGTTATTTATTTTACCCTTTTTTGACCAGGTGAGCCCACTGGACACATGTCCCTTTTCAGGGACTGCTGTATGGTTGTTACTTATTCAGAGTCTCACAGTATTTAAATGAAGGAGGAAGGAATGAATCCATATATCCTGGGCACAGGAAACAGCTCATTAACACTTCAGAGCTTTAATTGCCTGAATAAAACTAGCAACTATTTAAAATACTTATAGATGCCTGAATAAAACTACCAACTATTTATTTAAAATACCGAATCCGCAGTGGTGATGCTGCGGTAGCGTTGTCGCCTCACAGACGCTGTCCGGTTCAACTCTCAGCTAGGGCGTCTTCTGCGTGGAGACATGCATGAATGGGCGTACCTTCGTTGAAGGTTGTGCATCAGGGCTGGCAACTCGGCACATAAAAATCAACTGCCAATCATTAGCGGACCGGAGTTCCACTGTGGCGACCCCTAACCGGGAAAAGCCGAAAGACACAGCAACAACAATAACACTGATGCCTGAATAAAACTGCCAGCTATTTAAAATACTTATAGATGCCTGAATAAAACTATCAAGGTCATTCCCCCTCTTTATAATGTGAAAGCAGTTTTGTACTGACCTTATCTCCAGTGCATGGTCATCAGCTGCATTACTCACATGCCATTGACAAAGGGTCAACATCTCCCTTTCTTTATGATGTTGCTTCTCCCCTTCTTCATGCTGATGCTTCTTTTTTGCCCTCCACCAGAGCATCAAGCTGATGTCCTTCAAGGATGCATCTGCAGTCATAACATATGGGTTGTCCTGCCTCAGGCAGCCCTTCGGTCGGCCGGATTCCAAAGTCTGGGTCTGGCCTCCTCGCCGCTGATGTCAAGACCTTCCCTATCGCCAGAGCTGCCTGGGGTATAAAAGCATCAGCCGACACCATTTTCCTCGTCTTTCTTACGTAGCGGTGCCCAAGCAGAAGTTGTTCAAGTACCGGGTCGGTCAGATCCAGTGATTTCAGCCACCGAAACTTCAAAAGCTAATTTCGCTGGGGACTCTTTCTTGCCTCAGCCGATGTCAGATAACGTAAATAATTGTTTAACTTGTAGGAAACAATACCTCATAAGGATTTCCATTCCTACCGCCTTCCTTGCTTAGGCCCAGACCACGACGTATCGTCTGTTCAGCCTGTGCTTCCTTCAACCGATCGAACTCTTAGACGCCGGGTCGGAGTTTGCAGAGGAATTTTTGGGGCTAGTTTTTGCATATAAAATGCCGCCGGAGACTCGACATCACATCGGTGAAAAAACGAAGGACAAGGACCGACACTGCAGCCCGCGTTTCGGGCTTGAAACAACGGTAAGGCTTCCACCGCGAAGTGTCTCTGTTTCGGGCCGAAAAATCCCGAGTCCTCGGAGATTCCTTCATCCGAATCCACTCTCAACCGACCATCATGTCCCGGGAGGCCCCGGCTGAGTCAAGCATCGAAAGCTACTTCCATCAAACTAGTGCCCAGTTTGATATGTCCGACACTATACCTCTGGACATTCTGGCTACCTCCCCTGCACGCGGGGCAGCTAGGCCCCCTGCTTCCATGTCCATTAAAGGCCTTTTCTAGGGCTAAAGCTGCTAAACTTTCTAAAGCTTTGCCTCCTAAGACATTTCAAATGGGAAGGTCAAGATTTCTGATTCCAGGAAAAGAGCTTAGGGAATTCTTGTTTTACCCCAGCATAGGCCTTTAGCTATACCTCCTGTTTTGAATGTGGTGGAAGATGTTTTTGCAGAGGCTTCCCTGAATCCTGATTCTTTGCCTCCTGCCCCAGTTAAACCGGATAGGTATTATAGGGTGCCTGAAGCTCATAAGTATCTTTTAAGAGTCCTAGGGCAGACCCGAAACTGTCTCTCAGGGCCCAAAGGTGTGAAGGCCTCAGTTGTTAAAAATCCTGTCCCTCCTGATAAAGAGGCAAGGGCTTTGGATAGATGGGGAAAGAAAGTGTATACTTCTTCCACTTTAGCCATGAGGGCGTTGAATTGTCAGTTTCACATGCTGAAATATCAGAATTATCTTCTTTCTCAGTTGAAATCTAAGGTGGATGCTTTGGCGGAAGGTATTGAGTGTAAAGAGTTGCAGGATTTAGTTCATGTGTCTGAACAGGTGGGTAAACATTCCTTGCAATGTGGTTTGATGCTGTGCAGGCCTCCTCCAGGGTGGCTGCCACTGGTTCTGTTCTTCAGAGGCACGCCTGGTTGAGAGATCAGAATTTAGCTGAGCATGTTAAGACACGGATTTTGGATGCTCCTTTGCAGTCTGATGTGTTGTTTGGTTCGCCTGTAGAAGCAGTTTTGAAGAAAATGGAGGACAAGGCTAAGTCTATGCAAACTGTTAAAGATTTTTTGCAGGTGCAGCCTCCGAAGTTTAGTAGAAATTGGCCTGCTAAGGGATGGACTTATCCTGCTTATGATTCCCAGTCTAGGGGTAGGTCTAGACGTGGTAGGGGCAGAGCTCAGGGTTCTTTTAGGCCTAGGTCAGGGAGTTCCCCTGCTCAGACTTCTGGTGAGGGCAGGGGTCAGTCCTTTCGTAAGCAGACCCAATGACCTGCCCTTTCAGCTGCCAGTTCATTCTCGCCTGGCAGCACCGTTGGGAGGAAGACTGTCTCTTTTCAAAGAAAATTGGGATTTAATTACCCAAGACAGATGGGTTCTGGATATCATTCACCACGGTTACAGGTTTTATTTCCATACCTTGCCTCCTTTCAAAGGCATGCCAGACATTCCTCCTCTACAAAGACAAGAGGCTCACAAGCAAATTTCTCTGTTACTCCAAATAGGGGCCATTCAGCCGGTTCCTGTGCCAGAAAGGGGCCTAGGATTTTATTCTCGCCTGTTCCTAGTACCAAGAAGGGGAACACGTGGAGACCAATTTTGCATTTATCTATCCTCAACAATTATCTGAACATTCCCAAGTTCAAAATGTTGACGCATAACAGCTTTTACCTCTGCTGGGCAAAGATCACTGGAAGATAACTTTAGATCTCAAGGAAGCTTACCTTCATGTGCCTATAAGACTAAGTTGCAGAAAGTATCTGCGTCGAGCTGGAAATTCTCATTATCAGTTCTCTGCATTGCTCCTTTGGCTTATCTACTGTGCCCAGAGTATTCACAAAGGTTCTGGCTCCAGTGATAGCTTTTTTCAGGCTAAAAGGAATTCAAATCTATCCTTACTTGGACGATTGCCTGATTCTGGCTCAAGAAAAGGAAGACCTTCTACAGCATTTGGAATATGTCATAGCAGTGCTAAGATGCCTAGGGTATTCTGTGAACTAAATAAAGTCCAGTCTAGTACCCTCTCAAGACATGTGCTTTCTGGGTGTGAGACTGAATACAGCAGCCCAGATGGCCTTTTTAACCCCGGACAAACAAAAGAATCTTTCCAGTTACTTCCAACAACTATCTCTTCAGTCCGGGCTGACTGCAAGGACAGTCCTTCAAGCCTTAGGGTTCATGGCATCTTGTATTCTGGTGCTTCCCAATGCCAAACTGCATATGAGGAAGCTACAATGGTATCTCAAAAATGTATGGACACAGCACTGCCAGGATTTGGACACTGTCATTCAAATAATACCTTGCATTCAAAAGGAATTTTTGTGGTGGGCTCAGGAATGTCACCTAAACAAGGGACTCTCTGTGACCCAGCCAGAGGGAAGTCAGATTCTAACGACAGATGCCTCAGACATTGCTTGGGGAGCTCATCTAAATGGAAAGTGGATACAAGACAAGTGGCCTGCCAGACTACAGCATCTACATATCAACATGAAGGAGATGTTAGCAGTCCAGTTTGCATTAATGGCTTTCAAGGAGTTACTTCTTCCAGGGCAGGTGTTGATTCTAACAGACAACACAACTGTCATGTGGTACATCAACAAACAAGGGGAACGATTCTTACCCATTGTGCAGGCAAGCAATGATTTTATGGGAGACTGCGCTCAGCTTGCAACTAACTCTTCAGGCAAGGTTTCTGCCGGGAGCACAGAACTCCTTAGCAGATGTGTTAAGCAGACAAATCATGGATCCCCACGAGTGGAAACTGGATCTTCATGTATTTCAAACGTTGACAGTGTCCTGGGGAACTCCAGACATAGATCTGTTCGCTTCTCCACTAAACCACCAGCTGCCAAAGTTTTGCACAAAGAGGTTTCATCACACAGCTTGGAAAGTGGATGCTCTTTCTTTCAGTTGGAAAAATCTTCATGTGTATGCGTTTCCACCTCTGCCTCTTCTTCCAAAGGTGCTTCTAAAGATCAGACAAGACAAGCCAAGGATGATTTTAATAGCTCCAGATTGGCCTCGGCAGCACTGGTACCCATTACTGAGGAGTCTGGTAAAGAAGCCTCCATGGCCTTTACCCTTGATTCCACACCTATTGTCTCAGAGAGACGGTCACCTGCTCAATGTCAAGCTACACTCTCTTCATCTAACAGCCTGGCATATTCTGTTTTGAAGACAGCAGGTCTCAACTTCCTCAACAAGTTTTAAATGTGATTATGGAAGCCAGGAGACCTAGTACAAGGAAAGTGTACGCAGAAAATGGAAGAGATTTTTATTTTGGAGTGCAGCAAACAATTTGGAGATTTCTGAGCCAAATCTGAGTGTGGCTCTTCAATATCTTACTGAGTTATTGGACAAAGGTTTGTCTTTCTCTTCCATTAAGATTCATGCTGCAGCAATTTCAGCTCGCTATGATTGTGACCCACCATTGTTTTCGCATCCTTTGTTCAAGCAATTTCTTAGAGGGGCAAAGAATATAAGACCCCCACGAGAGCTCCTACTCCTGCTTGGGATCTCAATTTTGTGTTGGAGAAACTTACTCTACAACCTTTTGAGCCTCAGGCTACTGCTGACTTGAAATACTTGTCATGGAAGACTGCTTTTTGTTGGCCATTACTTCTGCAAAAAGGGTTTCTGAGTTGCAGGCCCTTATGGCAGTGGAGCCTTTTTGATTTTCATAAGGATAGGGTATCTTTACGCACTAATCCTTCCTTTATGCCTAAGGTGGTTTCTAGTGTGGCTTTAAACCAAACTATTCATTTGCCTACTTTTATGCAGATCCCCAAAATAAAGGGAAAAGATTTTGCACACTTTAGATGTACACAGGCAATTGCGTTATTATTTGAGCAGGACTAAGGATTTTAGGCAGTCTCAGCAGTTGTTTGTTTCTTTTTGCTTTGAGTTCTCAGGGCAAGCCTGTGTCAAAACAAACTATTTCTAGATGGATTGGGTGTTGCATTACATTTTGTTATTCCCATCATGGCAAGGAGATTCCAGCTGGGATTAGGCCTCATTCCACTAGGGCTACTGCCACTTCAACAGCATTTCTGAGGGGTGGCAACTAAGGATATTTTGGAGGCAGCTACTTGGAGTTCAGTGCATACTTTCTCTAAGCATTATCACCTTCCTCTCTACTCTAAGTCTAGGGCTGGTTTTGCCACAGCTATTTTGCAAGGCATGTTGTCAGTTCCTGCTTCCTTATGATTTGCCAGCCTCCCTTACCTCTGCTTTGGGATTCTACCCAATAGTTAGGACTGCAGCAATGTGGAATGAAGAACATAGTACAGTTTTGTACCTACCATAAATGTAGATGTTCGAGGATCCACATTGCTGCAGTCCAATTTACCTCCCTCCTTCCCTCTGTGTTTAGGGGTGGTTGTGTAGGTGAGGTTATATTCTGCTAATTTTGTATATTTTGTATATATATTTTGGTGCAGGTTTGTTGGGAGTTTTTGGTTTTTGGCCTTATCTTTTTAGGGTCTTCTGACATCTGGGGCAAGAAAAGACTGAGGATATGACGCCGGTCATGCGCATTAGTACCCTGACGTACTGACGTCAGTCTAATGCGCCCTGACCGACGTCAGCCATATACTTTGGTATTCGGGCCGACTGGACAGCGGACTACCCAATAGTTAGGACTGCAGCAATGTGGATCCTCGAACATCTACATTTATGGTAGGTACAAAACTGTACTTTTTGTACTGACCTTATCTCCAGTGCATGGTCATCAGCTGCATTACTCACATGCCATTGACAAAGGGTCAACATCTCCCTTTCTTTATGATGTTGCTTCTCCCCTTCTTCATGCTGATGCTTCTTTTTTGCCCTCCACCAGAGCATCAAGCTGATGTCCTTCAAGGATGCATCTGCAGTCATAACATATGGGTTGTCCTGCCTCAGGCAGCCCTTCGGTCGGCCGGATTCCAAAGTCTGGGTCTGGCCTCGGCTGATGTCGCACCTTCCCCGACGTCAGAGCGTCTGGGGTATAAAAGCATCAGCCGACGCCATTTTCCTCAGTCTTTCTTGCCGCGCGGTGCCCGAAGCAGAAGCTGTTCGCAAGTACCGGTCGGTCAGATCCAGTGATTTCAGCTACCGAAAACTTCGAAAAAGCTAAGTACCCGTTGAGACTCTTTCTTGCCTCAGCCGATGTCAGATAACGTAAATAATTGTTTAACTTGTGGGAAACAAATACCTCATAAGGATTTCCATTCCTACTGCCTTCCTTGCTTAGGCCCAGACCACGACGTATCGTCCTGTTCAGCCTGTGCTTCCTTCAACCGACGAACTCTTAGACGTCGGTCGGAGTTTGCAGAGGAATTTTTGGGGCTAGTTTTGCATATAAAATGCCGTCGGAGACTCCGACATCACATTTGGTGAAAAAACGGAAGGACAAGGACCGACACTCGCAGCCCGCGGTTTCGGCTGAAACAACGGTAAGGCCTACCGCGAGTGTCTCTGTTTCGGCCGAAACCGAGTCCTCGGAGATTCCTTCATCCGAATCCACTCAACCGACCACCGCGGCCCGGGAGGCCCCGGCTGAGTCGGCTACCGAGCTACCTACCGAAACCAGTGCCCAGGATATGTCCGACACTATACCTCTGGACATATCTACCCCTGCACGTGGGGCAGCTAGGCCCCCTGCTTCCATGTCCATTAAGGCCTTTTCTAGGGCTAAAGCTGCTAAACTTTCTAAAGCTTTGCCTCCTAAGACTACATCCCAGAGGCCTTCCTCTAGTTCTCAGATCCTCAGCCTTGCAGAGGACCTTATTTCTTTAATTAGAGGTTCACAACCTCACCCGGACAGGGCCTCTCACCCTCCACCAGACAAAAGGCCCAGGACTGAGCCTTCTGACCCACACTCTTCAGATGAGTCCTCGGATGGTTGAGTTGTCAGACCACCAGGAGGAGGCTTATTCGCCCTATGAGGATTCTGATGCAGAAGAATCTATCCCTTCAGCCTCCCCTCCTGAAGAGTTTTCCTTTGGTGAGACTTTACACTCCATGAGAGAGCATTTTCAATGGCAAGGTCAGGATTTCTCTGATTCTAGAAAAAGATTAAGGACCTTTTTACATTTGCCTCAGCATAGGCCCTTAGCTATACCTCCTGTTTTGAATGTAATTGATGATGTGTACAATGATGTCAGTACAGCCCCTGATACTCTCCCCCTGGCCCCTGCCAAACCTGATAGATACTGCAGGGTCCCAGATTCTCATTTTCATCTGTATAAAGCCCATTCTGCAGACCCAGAAACTATTGCTCTGGGCCCTAAAGGGGTTGTGGCTGCCACTGCCAAAAGTCCTCTACCTTCTGAAAGAGAGTCTAGAGCTTTAGAGAGATGGGGAAAGAAGGTATACACTTCTGCAACTCTTTCCGTCAGGGCACTAAATTGTCAATTTCATATGATACAGTACCAAGAGTATTTGTTAGATGAACTAAACAAGAAGCTTTCTTCTCCTGAGCCCCTTGACCGTAAATCCCTTCAGGATTTGGTACACAACTCACAGCAGGTTAGTAATCATTTCTTAAAATGTGGTTATGATGCATTGGAGGCTTCATTTAGGTCAGCTATGACTGGGGCAGTTATTCGTAGGCATGCCTGGCTGAAGGAACAATCTTTGCCAGACCATGTTAAAGCTAAACTCCTGGATGCTCCAATGGAGAAACAAAATTTATTTGGCTCCTCTGCTCAGGAGGTCTTAAAAAAGTATGAGGAAAAGGCAAAATCTGTGCAAACAGTTAAGGATTTCCTACAAGTACCACCACCGAGATTCAGCAGAAACTGGCCTACTAAGAATTGGTCCTTTCCAGACTTGGACAGAGCCCAGAGAGGCAGGAACAGACCCCCCAGAGGCAGAGTCCAATCTAGGGGCTCTTACAAAGGCCGCCAGTGGCAGCCTGCCAACCAGAGAGGTAGTGCAACAACAGCAACAACAACTACTACACCAGGACAGGCTCAATGACTTTACTCTGATTCCGCCCACCAGGGCTCAACTGGAAGCACCCTTGGGCAGAAAGCTGGCTTTATTCTCGGAAAATTGGCATTATATTACAAGGGACACATGGACACTGCAAATAATAGACAAAGGATACAGGTTCCACTTCCACACTTTGCCAAAAAGAAACGGAATGCCAAACCTGCCACCAAATCAGGGGGCAGAGGCTTTAAAGCAGATCAACAACTTGCTTCAAATGAAAGCTATAGAAAAGGTACCACTTTCAGAGCAAGGCCAAGGATTTTACTCCAGACTATTCCTTGTACCAAGAAAAGAAAATCAATGGAGGCCTATTCTCGACCTGTCCGCACTGAACACTTACCTCATTGTGCCAAAATTCAAGATGCTGACCCTGCAGCAACTTCTTCCCATGTTGGGCAAGGAGTCTTGGCTGGTGACTCTAGATCTCAAGGAGGCATACCTGCACGTCCCTATTCGACCAAACTGCAGAAGACACCTCAGATTTCTTGCAGGATCAGAGCATTATCAATTCTCAGCATTGCCCTTTGGCTTATCTACTGCGCCCAGAGTATTCACGAAATGCCTGGCATCAGTAATTGCACACTGCAGACTTCAGGGGATTCAAATGTACCCTTATCTGGACGACTGCCTTATACAAGCGGACAACAAGGTAAATTTGATAAAAGACGTGGCCTATGCCATCCACCTACTACAGGCATTGGGATACACAGTCAACATCCAAAAATCAAGACTGGTTCCATCCCAAAGGATAACCTTTCTGGGTGCGGATCTAGACACAACCACCCAAATGGCCTTTCTCAAAGAAGAAAAACAAAAACAACTTCCGGATTACTTCATGAATCTGACAAGACAAGCTCAGCTTACTGCAAGGAAAATCCTGCAGGCCCTGGGTTACATGGCATCCTGCATAATTTTGATACCACAGGCCAGGCTGGCTGCATATGAGAAAATTACAATGGTACCTAAGGAGTGTATGGTCTCAACACAGTCACAGTTTGGAGACTTTGATACCAATCATTCCTTGCCTTCAAAAGGAATTCCTGTGGTGGGCTCAGGCCTGCCAGTCCAACAGAGGGTTGCCTTTCAACAAACCAAAAGCAAAACAAACCATCACCACGGACGCTTCAGACCGAGGATGGGGAGCACACATGGAGGGCAACTGTATCCAAGGCTTATGGTCTCAAGGACAGCTACACATGCACATAAACCAAAAGGAAATGCTGGCAGTGATGCATGCAATCGAGGCTTTCAAACCCTTCTTCCATCAAGGACACCTGTTAATAAGGACAGACAACACCACGGTCATGTGGTACATAAACAAGCAGGGAGGCACACACTCCTACCCTCTATGCCGGCTGGCTATGAATCTATGGGAGCTATGCCTGAAACTCAATATCCAACTGCAGTCCCAGTTCGTGCCAGGAAAGGAAAATGCACTGGCAGACAGCTTAAGCAGAACTACCATGGATGCACACGAATGGATGCTGCACCCAGACATCTTCCAACTCATAACAAAGGCATGGGGAATGCCGGAGAGAGATCTGTTCGCCTCCCCCCTCAACCATCAACTGAGGACATTCTGCTCAAGGACATACCACCCACAAGCATGGAGGGTGGACTCTCTCTCTTTCAGCTGGAAATCTCTAACAGTATATGCCTTCCTACCTCTTCCTCTAATGTGCAAGGTTCTACTGAAGATCAGGGAGGAACAGCCAAGAGTGATTCTGATAGCTCCAGACTGGCCAAGGCAACACTGGTATCCACTATTGAGGAGCATGTCACAGGCAAAACCATGGCCTCTCCCCCTATGGCCTCTTCTTCTGACACAGAACAATTTCAAGATCATGCATCCCAATTTGAAAACATTGCAGCTAACTGCCTGGAAAATCCATTAAATCCAAAACAAAATGTTTTATCACAGAGAGTGAAGGACATTATCATGGAAGCTCGTCGGCCTTCCACAAGGAATACATAATCAGCTAAATGGAAAAGATTTTTCATTTGGAACACATCAAAAGGCTTAGATGTGACAGTGGCAAGCATGACACATATTCTGGAATACTTGGCAGAACTGTTCCACAATGGCCTTTCCTATTCTTCCATTAAGATTCATGCCTCAGCAATTTCAGCAGAATACAATGTGGATCCACCTATCTTCTCACACCCTCTCCTCAAGCAATTTCTGAGAGGGATCAAAAATATCAAACCTCCAAGAAAACCCCCTTTACCTGCTTGGGATCTCAACTTTGTCTTGGAGAAACTAACACTGCCTCCCTTTGAACCAGCAGCAACAGCGGATCTTCAGTTTCTGTCTTGGAAAGCTGCATTCCTTCTGGCAATAACTTCAGCAAGAAGAGTATCTGAGTTACAAGCATTAATGGCAGTACAGCCATTTCTTATCTTCCATCAGGACAGAGTTACACTAAGAACTAATCCTATTTTTATGCCAAAGGTGGTATCTAGGGTATCCTTGAACCAAGCTATTCACTTGCCTACGTTCTTCCCAAATCCACAGAATAGAGGGGAAAAACTTCTGCACACCCTGGATATACACACACAACTACGCTACTACTTGGACAGAACTAAAAGTAGCAGAAAAACTGACCAACTATTTGTAGCACATGCTGCTGGGGTGCAAGGAAAAGCAATTTCCAAACAGACAATTTCAAAATGGATAGGAAATTGCATTAGATTTTGTTACTCCTTTCATGGAAAGTCAGTTCCTGCAAACATCAGACCTCATTCCACAAGGGCCACGGCCACCACTACAGCCTTCCTACGAGGGGTGGCTACCAAGGACATTTTAGAAGCTTCTACTTGGAGCTCCGTGCATACATTTACCAAACATTACAATCTACCTTTATACTCCAGATCCAGAGCAGGCTTTGCTACTGCAGTCCTGCAGGGGATCTTAACTACACCATCTTTTTCTTAGTACCTCCTCCCCCAGATTGGCTATGGTATTCTACCCATATGTTATGACTGCAGATGCATCCTTGAAGGACATAGTACAGTTTTGTACCTACCATAAATGTAGATGTCCGATAGGTATGCATCTGCAGTCAGGTTTACCCTCCCTCCTACCCCTCTGTGGTATTCCTAGGGTGTTTACCCCTCTTTTAGCTAGCTGGGGGAATCTATTATGGTGTATTTGTTTGTATATACATGTATATATTTATATATAATTTTGCAAATGTTTGGAATTCTATTGCATTTATCCAAATTTAGCCTTCCTAGAGGGCACCTGGCATCTGGGGCAAGAAAAACTAAGGAAAATGGCGTCGGCTGATGCTTTTATACCCCAGACGCTCTGACTGGAATCTGGCCGACCGAAGGGCTGCCTGAGGCAGGACAACCCATATGTTATGACTGCAGATTCATACCTATCGGACATCTACATTTATGGTAGGTACAAAACTGTACTTTTCACACTCTTGGCTGCTTTAAAGCATTTTTGTTGTAGTTTCACCTCCACTGTTTTCAGTTCATTCTGTATTCTTATGCCATATACAGACATGAGCTGCTCTGCTGCATGCTGCTTACTCACAGCCACTACAAGACTGACTTCACTTTCAGCAGATTGAGTGTTAGCTGCAACCAAAGCAGCTGTCATGTCATTCTTCATCAGTGACATGGAAAATTCCCTTTACTTTGCACTTGATATTTTGTCATAATTTACATAGCCAATTTGTATATGTTTCTTCGCTATTCTGCCTAAAATAAAAAAAAATGCTGGGTATGCTGCTGTGTACTTACCTTGTGGCTGCAAAAGTGTCTTGTGTCAAAAGTTATTTACAGGTTATACAAGTTCATTTCACAATATCCACATCACTGTAAACCACTTGTGCTATGGTCAAACCCCATCTCACTGACCATCAGATAATTTGCAAAGGTATTTGGTCTTGAGACTCTACATTAAATGTACACTGACCATCAGATAGTTTGCAAAGGTATTTTGTCTTGAGACTGCAGTAAATGTACACTGCTATCTCATGTAGTACCCAACAAGTGACACACCCAAATAAGCTGTACGTTGGTCAGCTGCACATCAGATTTCTCACCATCTGCTTGAAATTTCTCCCAGGTCAGACTTCAGGACACACCAGAAACGCAGTTACTATTTATTCTTAAATAAGTCATCTGCTAAATATTTTTTTGTGTAAATAGCTTGAGCAGCGACTCTTCAAATGGCTATGAGAATCTACAAGATATATTTTCAATGGCTGTCCCTTTGTCTTTGAGTTAAGAGCCCTGACAACAGTGCAGAGTTCCACAAGCCAGTTTATTCAACATTAGATGTTTCAAGAATGTAGTCCACCATGTACAGTCTTAGAAATAAGACGCCAACTAAACTGACTTGTTTTAAGTAAAGAAAAAAACAGCCATAGGCAGACCTTCGTGTTTGAATTTGAAAGCGGATTGTGTTTTTTTTTGTTTTCATGAGCTTTCTTTTCTTAGTGGAGAGTCTGTGAGGTCCAGAATCCTTGACGTGAAGTAGCTTTTCAAGAAGCACTGCATATGTGTGCACATTTAAGAAACAGATTTAGTTTTATTTTCATCACTTTTGTAATACGTCTACAGAAAGAATTAAGCACTCAGTAGCAAGGCATTTTTTTGCCTTCTAAATACACTACGTATGAAAAGGTTTACAGCAGTCACATTTTTATGAAAAAGAAATAGCTATTTGTAACAACATAGTACAGCTTTTTGCATGCTTTGCTGAAAAAAAACAGTTGCAAACTTCACTCAGTCTGTTACATTTCTTTCTAAAAACAATTATGTTTGCTTTGGTGTAGTCTTTCTGTCTGTCATCGTGTCTGCTGTGTGGCAAGAGCACATTGGTTGGTAGGAAGCAGGCCAATTTGTTAGTTCTGTGGTGTGACTTGCCATCTCTTGTGACAGTGCCCCCTCCTCTGTATTGGCTCTTCCAGGTCCACTATAGCTGCTGTCCAAAGGGGAAGCATGCCTGTACACAGTTGATCTCCACTTACTGTGCGAGTTGCACACTACAGCCCAGGCCTCTACAAAATAAATTCTAGTGCTATCGCCAAGTGTCTCCTAAGTGGTGAGCCAGTGTCACCTTCTCCACAGGTTGGGTGTGCTGGCAACCACTGATGTTATGTGATCCTATCTCGCCTACATTCTGTACTGATGGGTTCGGAGCCGATCCTCGGCTCCGACTCGGCACGCTATACTATAGAGCGAAGTCTCTTATTGGTTGAGCTATTCTACATCCCAGGATGCACCACCACAGCTTCCCCAGATCTCGTTTGCCGCTTGACAGCAATAGACGTGGTCTCGACTTGGCTGAGCTAAGTACTCTTTACTGACAAATTTTCTGTCAAAATTTTCACCCAAAAAGCTGTTTTAACAGCTACTTATCGTTTTGTGTGGTTTGTTGAAAGTTTGTGTGAATTTATTTTTATCGTTAGGTTCCCGCTTAAATAGTAGGGGTTTCCTCGCGCTCTACTTCAGGCCGTGTTACAGTTTCCTTTGTTGCTTAAAGTTTTTTGTGTGGTATTTGTTCCTCTAACGTCAAGGTCCCATTTTAGTTAGAGGGGCCTTGCCCTCGCGCTGTGTTATAGTTTTCAGTCTGTGTCTGATTTACTGGCCTATCCTGTTTAAATTAGAGGGATTTGGCATCTCTGTGTGGTTAGTTGTTTTTCCTTAGTCTGTTTTTGGTGTGTGCCTTTGTGGTGATGTCGAAGGAACATAGGCCTTCGGGGTTTAAAAAATGTACCAAGTGTGGGTACAAAATGTCAATCACGGATGACCACTATCTATGTGTTTATTGTCTAGGCCCTAAGCACCTTCAAGAGTCTTGCAGTGTATGCCACGCGTTTTCTTCTCGTGTCCTCCAAGAGAGGAAAAACAAATTGATACTGAAGGGGCTTATCACCCCTTCTTTTGAGGAGGCTTTATCTTCTTCCCCCCTCTCCCTCCAGGAAGAAGAAGTCTTCAGCTCCGACCAGTCCGTTGGAGCCGACAGCAAACAAATCAAGGCAGGCTTCTCCGTCGGCTCCACGGACTTCGGAGCCGAGGTCGGAACGATCTGCCTCGATGCCTCCAGCCTCGACTCCTCTGTCTTCGGAGCCGAGCGCTCGAGCATCGAGAGGCGGGTCACCTTCTCCGGCTCCATTGGTTTCGGAGCCGAGAAAGGTCGCTCGCTCAGACTCTTCTACCTCGGCGCTGAAGTCCCCGTCGGCTCCGAGGGAAATTGCTGTGCTGGTGGAATCTCCCTCGGTGCCGATACTATTTGAGACTATTCAGAGCTGGTCCCCCAGTCTTTCGGAACTGGCGGAGAAGTCAACTCGGGCCCAATCGGTCTCTTCTCGGTCTTCGAGGATGTCCGATTCGGATATAGACAGGGTGCTTCAAAGGCTGTTTCAGTCTCCAGTCTTCCAAAAGTTAGTCTCGGCTCCAGCCCAGTCGGCTCCGGAGCCGATTGTCCACCCTGTTGTCTTGGTTCCTCCTCCAACAGCCTCGGCACCGTTGGAGTCGGTGCTGGTGGAGCCGGTGGAGGTTTTCGGGTCGGCTCCGACCCTTACTCCAACCCCGACCTTCGGGTCGGAGTTCGGTACACGGACCTCCTTAGTCGGCCCCGGGGGTGACGCTTCGGGACCGATGGTTTCGGTTCCGAGCTTCCCTCTCAGTGCGTCGGCTGCAGGGGTGCCGTCTACTGTTGTGGCCTTGGGGGTCGGACCTTCCCAGGACTCGGGGGGGGGGGTCCGGCCTTCAGGGCCATGAGGAGTGCTTTGGCCAAATCTTCCTTGGCTACCTCCACCATCTCTCCGGCACCTTCCCTTGGCACGGAGACTGGTTCCTTTGTAGTCCCCCTGTCTCAAGACAGCGGAGCCCTGGGGCCTGAGGTCACCCCCATTGGGGGTTCCCCCCTTCCTGGAGGTCCTTCCGAGGCTTCTTCGGAGGAACCTCCCAGGAAGAGACAGTGCAAGAGGAAGCACGTCGACTCCCCGGACGAGTCTCTCACCTCGGACAGCGACCTCGATGATGCGGAGGGGTCCCCCAAGTCGTCCTCGGATGAGGTCTCCTTTGCGGACATCTTAGAAATCCGGAAGCAATGAGGCGACTGGCAGTCCAAACCCCCTTCTGCTGAGGAGTCGGTATTCCTCAAGGCCTTCGGGGCTCAGCCCTCCGCCTCCTGGGTGTCTCCGCCCTTCGATGAGCTTCTGGATTTGATCTCTCGAAGGGCGTGGGAGCACCCGGATTCTGTGGAACCGGTGCCAGCTCGCCCTAATAAATTTCTTTCAGCCCCCCCCCCGAAAAGGAATTCCTCTCTAAAGGTGTGGCTGTAGATGCCCTGGTGGTGGCATCTGCTACCCAACAAGATGTGGCAGAGGCGTCTACGTCCGTCCATCCTCTTAATAAAGAGTCTAGGAGCATGGATCGGTACGGGAAGCGCACCCTTACTTCAGCAGCCTTTACTTTAAGGTCTCTGAATTATCTAATGCACTTCACCAGACTTCAGAGGGATCTGGTCAAGGAACGTTCAGATACCCTCTCTGGTAACCTACCTGAGCAGTTGGCCCAGACGGTTAGCTCTCAGCTGGCTACCTTATCATCATTATTGAACTCGTCCATGAGGCTCATTTCGTATGCAGCTGAGGGGGCGAGTAGAGCGGCGGGAACAGGTGTTGCTCTACGGAGACAAGCCTGGCTCCACCTTTGTCACTTTGCGGAGGCCTTCAAGTCTTCCTTTGCCGACGCTCCCTTTGATGGGTCCTCTTTGTTTGGACCCAAGGTAAAGGACACCTTGACCCGCTGTGAACAAGAGGGTAAGACTTTGACTGCCGTAGGGGCATGCTTTTCCACTCCCTTCCGGCCTTATCCCAAGGCTAGAAGAGGGGGGAAAATGTGGTTCCGTAAATCCCAAAAGACTTACCCCTCACAGCAGGATGATTCGCCTTCTAGAGGCAGAGGAGGGGGAAATTTTTCAGGAAGACGCCGTCCCAGAGGCGGCAGAGGCCCCCGCAACACTGGAGACCGCGAGTCCTTTCGTGGCTCCTCAACCTTCCAGCATCCCTGAAGGATTGCCCGACTGCGCCACTCCGGAGCCAGTCGGGGGTCATTTTTTGAGGCACCTAAAGGCCTGGGAGAATATCACTCAGGACCGATGGGTGCTCCGAATCATTGCCGGAGGTTACACCATCCCTTTTTCTCAGCCCCCCCCCACCATCCCGGAAAATCCCGGACCCACCACCCAGTCAACAGGATCTCGCAGCCATCGAAATCTCAAAGCTGCTTCAAAAAGGAGTCATCCAACCGGTCCCCGAAGACCAGACCGGATTAGGGACTTACTCAAGATTCTTTTTGGTGCCAAAAAAGACCAGGGACATGAGGCCCATCTTGGATCTCAGCAAACTCAACCGTTCTGTCAAGAAGTCCAAGTTCCGGATGGTCACCCTACAATCCATTCTCCCGCTGCTGGAGGAAGGTGTTTGGATGTGCTCCATAGATCTCCAGGACGCCTATTATCATATCCTGATAGATCAGGCGTCCAGTAGACACTTGCGCTTCAGCCTGGGAGACAGTCATTTCCAGTTCCGAGCACTGCCCTTTGGTCTCACCACAGCCCCCAGGGTGTTCACCAAATGTTTGGCGGTGGTGACTGCTCACCTGAGAAGTCTAGGATTCCAGGTGTTTCCATACCTAGACGACTGGCTCCTAACTGCCACCTCCAGGCGTCTACTCTTACAGAACCTAGCAGCCACTATATCTCTAGGCAACTCCCTAGGAATCACCTTCAGTTGGGAAAAGTCTGTGTTGCTGCCATCTCAGCGCATACGGTTTATCGGAGTAGAGATCGACTCAAAGCAAATGCGGGTCTATCTTCCTACAGAGAGGATAGAATTATTACAGTCTCAAGTTCAAGCATTGCTCCTCAAACGCCGAGCCCCAGCCAGGATGGTCCTACAACTGTTGGGTTCCATGTCGGCTACCGTTCTCCTAGTTCCCTTAGCAAGATTGCATATGAGGATTCTCCAGTGGCTCCTGTCAGTTCAGTGGTCTTATCAGGATCTCCCTCTCAGTCACCTCATTCTGATCACGGAGACGTGCAAACAGGACCTCCGTTGGTGGCTTCTTTCCTCCAACCTGGATCAGGGGGTGACCCTTCGTTCCTCCACCTCCAGTGGCCACTTTGACTACGGACGTCACCCAGACGGGGTGGGGGGGACATTACCTGGGCAGGTCAGTCCAAGGCAAGTGGCACCCCGATGAGAGTTCCCTCCACATCAACATACTGGAAATGAAGGCGGTGCTTCTATCGCTACAAGCACTACACAGTTACCTCCCCCAGGGCATGATTGCCATTCAGTCCGACAACATGTCAGTAGTCTGGTACCTGAACAAGCAGGGAGGGACCAGGTCCTACCCCCTTTGCAGAGAGGCCATGAAAGTATGGGATTGGGCGATTGCAACCAACCATTTCTTGGTAGCAGCACACATTCCGGGGAGATCCAATGTGATAGCCAACAGACTGAGCAGAACTATTCTCTCCCCGCACGAGTGGTCTCTGAACGACAGAGTGGCAACTCAGATTTTCAGAAGATGGGGAACTCCTTGTTGCGACCTCTTTGCAACTCCTTTCAACATGAAATGTCAACAGTTCTTCTCTCTCACCCCAGTTCCGGGGGAGTTTCCCAAGGACGCCCTACTCCAAGCTTGGCCCACCGGCCTACTGTACGCCTTTCCACCAGTTCCCCTTCTTTCCATGGTGATCCAGAAGGCGATTCACTTGTGGAGCAAGATGATTTTAGTTGTCCCATACTGGCCTCGTCAAGTCTGGCTGCCATTTCTTCGGAAATACGCACTGGATGGTCCATGGTTCCTGGACCAGGTTCCAGACCTCTTGATCCACCAGTCGGGACAGCTTCATCAGTCCCTTCACTCGTTGAGGTTAACAGCTTGGCTCCTCCACTTCTGACCATAGTCAGGAACCATGTTTTGGACTCGGAAGTCATACATATCTTGTCCTCGGCCCACAAGACTTCGACTAAAAAAATGTATAACAGCAAATGGAAGAGATTCGCTATTTGGGCCCAACTCCGGGGATTAGATCCCATTACTGCCTCGGTGCCAGAAGTTTTGAAGTTTTTAGCTTCTTTATTCAATCAAGGTTCTTCGGTCTCTACCATCAAGGTTCAATTGGCAGCTATTTCTAATTTTCATGAAAGTATAGACCCACCTTTGATGAGCAATAAGTTGTGTAAAGCCTTCATGAAAGGTGCTGGGCTGCTACGACCTCCGATTTCTCATCCCGCTCCACCGTGGGATCTTAATTTTGTGTTAGGCGCTTTGACCTCTTCCCCCTTCGAACCGGCAGCAACTTGTGACTTGAAATTTCTTTCTTGGAAGACTGCTTCTTTGGTGGCAATTACATCAGCCAGAAGAGTTTCGGAACTTCAAGCCCTATGTGTCAAACCACCGTACCTGGTTTTTCACAAGGATAGAGTATCCCTCAGGCCTAATCCATCCTTTGTTCCCAAGGTTTGTTCTAGTTTTTGTCTTCAACAGTCATTGGAACTTCCAGTTTTCTTCCCAAACTACTCAGACAGAGCGGAATACATCTTCCACTCATTGGATGTTCACAGGCAATTGCGTTTCTATTTAGATAGGACGCACCAAACACAGAAAACGGATCAGTTGTTTGTGTCCTTTTCGGACAATAAATTGGGCAAAGCCGTCACGAAGGTCACTATTGCCAAGTGGATCAGGGACTGTATCAGCCATACTTACTTCCTTTCTAATAAAGAACTTACAAACTCAGTGAAAGCTCATTCTACAAGGGCTATGGCTACTTCGACAGCCTTTCATTCTAAGCTTGCCATTAGTGACATTTGTGCTGCGGCTACCTGGTCCTCTCCTCACACATTTATTTCTCATTACAAATTGGACGTGGCATCTCGGGGGCGAGCTTCCTTTGGTTCCACAGTTCTCAGGAGTGTTTTCCAGTGAGCCACCCAGGAATCAGGTGCTAGGGACGCTGTCCCATCAGTACAGAATGTAGGCGAGATAGGATCACATAACATCTTTTAGTTATGTACTTACCATAACTTTAGATGTTTGGGATCCATCTCGCCTACATTCCTAATAACCCACCCTCCTTCCCCCTGCCTTGGAGATCAGAAGAGACCGGACGGTTCAAGTTTAGCCGTTTCAGCTTGAAACACCTGGCAATATTATATCAACAGTCTATGTGTTTGTGCTTGTGTGCGGACAAACAAGATCTGGGGAAGTTGTGGTGGTACATCCTGGGATGTAGAATAGCTCAGCCAATAAGAGACTTCGCTCTATAGTATAGCGTGCCGAGTCGGAGCCGAGGATCGGCTCCGAACCCATCAGTACAGAATGTAGGCGAGACTGATCCCAAACATCTAAAGTTATGGTAAGTACATAACTAAAAGTTCACTCCTATCCATTCTGACCAGCTCCTACAGGTCTTGAGCTGTAACTCTAACTTGAGTTGCCGGTGACATTGAAGTTGGGACTGTTGGATTAAAAAAAATAGATTTGTTTTTGAGGGCTATGATTTGAACTGACGTCATAGTTGGGAAGGAGAAATAGTGGTTGGTGTGAGGGTAGATGGCATCTCATCAGGCAACAGTTCATTGAGATTCACAGAACTAGGAAAAATCAAGTCAGCCAAAACTTGAAAAAAAAAAAAACACATCTACAGTGAGAGTGATTTTGCATAGAGATAGACCTCCTCTCCCTGCAACTTAAGTATTCGAATTTCAAGATTACATAACTATGGGGTCAAGATAATGCTTTATTTTAGATAAAATGAACTATTCTATTGCCACCAATGTTGTACAACCACAGTTTAGTATATTTAACTCCAAGACTTAAATTTGACAAGTTTGACAGTATTGCAATTTACGTAACCCCGGTTTGATTCCAGACTATAGATGACGACCATTCGATACCCCCATAGTTAGTACAGTAAGCAGAGCATACAGAGTTTCCCCAACTCAGTCATCTGGGAGGTTGTGAACTGTGTCAGAAAAGTAATTGCCCCCCCATGCAGCCCTTATCAGAGTAGTTATAGAATATTACATTGTGTTCTGTAACCTACTCATGTGCTGTGTTTGGACAAGTTAAAGAGGCTCCACATAAAATACCAAAGGACTTTTAAAGCATATCTGGCAGCAGATTACTACAGTAGTTGTCCCGGTTCCTCTGCATCCTTATTGCCTTTTTAGAGGAGGTATGTGTTTGATATACAGAGCATTAAAGAACCTACACGTAAGATTAACTGTGCCTCAGTGAAAAAAATAATATGAATACTGTGAAATGTGCCAACTTCAGTATCTCTTAGACTTGTATACCTATAGAGTAAACTTCCCCTCTCAACTGAACTCAGGCCATCAGGTCATACCAGCCAGAAACAATTGGATGACTGCATGGACATCTGAGAATTATAGCATGGAATCCAGGGCATCAGACTCCTCGATGGCCAATAGGCCTTGAGTTTATTTATCAATACTGTTTACCTGTAAACCTATAAAATATCACTGAGATGTAAAATTCACTTTGATTTGTTGGGCTGGAAGCGGTTCTAGACACAAACAGTTCTAAATTACATACATTTATTTATCATTGTATATTCTGCAGACTTCAGCAACACAAGGCTATTTTCAGTAATTATTTTAACAGTACTGTCTGGTTAAGTTTTTGACACAACCAAATGACTGTCTAACATAAACTGTTAAAGTGCTTACCATACCTTCAGGTGACCAGTCTGTTCTGTATATTGCACAGGCTTTTTCTTGAAATATCTGTTCTCTGGATTTGAGATGGCACAAGACAACAAGTCTGAATTTAATCCTGATGTGTTCTTCCTTGAGCTCATTGTTGTTCCACCCTCCAGGTAAGTGAACTTTCTTGTAAACTAGACTTTTGAAAGCAAAAAAATTAGTGTGTGAGCTCGCGCATGTGTGTCTATCTGACTAACTGTATGCCTGTAAAACCTTACATAGAAGCAAGGTTGTCAACAACACCCACTGCATCTACTGCACAGTTTCCACTGCACACACACACAGACCAACTTCTGTTGAGACGCTAAAAGCAATATTGCCAGACCTCCTCAAAGACCTCTTAAGCCTATAAGCAGCAAAGCCTATGCTCAGCAATCTCTAAAGTGCTCTGCAAAAGAAGCAACAACAAACACCACATGTATGCCTACACCCAGTCGAGCCCCAAGAGCAAAGCCCGTAAGGCAAGTATACACATTACCCAGTACTCTTGTCACATGAGACTCCATTGCATGACACACACATGTCCCACTCACAAGACTGAACAGTAAGATAATGGTTAGTTGCTTATCTGTAGCCAGGATCCACCAAGTTACGCACACACTCAAGTCACTGCAGTACAGGTACAAGTATGATTTTACCATAATCCATGTGGGCATTAATGACCTGAAACATACTTCCTTGAACTATATGAAGAGAGACATTGTTGATCTCTCAGAATGTGTCTCATGCAGGTATGTGCCTTGCATTGAGCAGCATTCTACCTTCATCAAGGATGATGCCCCACAGCATGAACACACAATTATTGACTTTAGTAATTTGGTTTAGTTTATGCTGTCTTTCCATGGGGATTCAACATTTGTCAGCATGGGACTGGGAGGAAATGGTTAACAAACCATGATGCTTTACAAAGGATGGTCTGTACCTGTCTCTCCTAGGCTTCCAAATATTGGCTATAACTTTATCCACTCCCTTAAAGCCTTTTTAGGCAATACCAAATTGACAAAGCTAAGGTTATAGCAAGTAAAAACCAAAGAAACCTGAGGGTGTTTTTGCTCAATAGTAAGAGCTTAATCAAGAAACTCCATGCTCTACAAGCTCTCTTCATTCTGGAAAATAAAGGCATCTGTATCCTAACCGAGAAATGGTTTAAATCTACAGAAAGAACCCTGGCAGTGCAAGGCTTCAGGGCCTTCCACACATTTAGACCATCAGCTTCACCAACAGGGACAAAAGGTGGAGGAGTCTCAATCTGTATTAACAACAAGCATAACTACATTAGTTAAACAGGATGATGTCCTTCAATTCATCCACATGCAAATTACAATAGACAAAGTCCTATACCATATCCTAGTAAGCTATAAAGTTACCTTGTATGTCCCTAAAATCCCAGAGATCATCCCTAGACCTACTGGAGACACTCGCCATTAAACAAAATACTGTAGTCACAAGAAACTGTAACTACCCCTCTGTAGACTGGGAAACATCTCATACTCCCTAGCACAATGATTCCTGGACTTTTAACACAAATTCCCTTGACCAGATAGTGCACACACGCACCAGAGGTTCAAACATACTGGACTTGGTACTTAACAATATGGGAGAATACTGTACCCCCCCACTCCCCTGTGTCACATCCCTACTGGTGAGGTTGGACCACAAAGCTGACTCCTTCAAAATGAAAATCAGCTTGGTAACCACAGCAAACTCCATAACAGTTAGGCACTATTCCAAAGCAAATGACATCCTTTTAAGAAATAGTTTGTCAACATTCAGTGCCCCCCTCCCAACTCTCAGCTCGTAGCAACTAAGGTTGAATTGTTCAGAGACCTTGTGCAACCATGTAAATGGCTGTATAGAGGTGGCGGCACCTACTCAATTTAAGCCTGGAACAAATTCTAACAGCAAGCCACAGTGGTGGAATTCTAATCTTAATAAGGTATATAACAAAAGGAAAAAATGCATGGCTAAAATCAAGAAAAGCAACTGCCATAATGATGGGATCTCTCTAATTAAAAACAGGAAGCTAAGAGGACTGATTAAGTCCAACAAGGCCAATTATGAGGTCAAGATAGCCTGCCAAGTTAAAGACAACCACAAGGTCTTCTACAGCTATGTCCGAAACCTCAAATGCAGCACACATCAGTGTGCCAAACTGGCGGCCAATGGAGCCAACTTTACTGAGCAGACCAACGTGGCAAATTTGCTGGCTAATGAATTCAGCTTTAAATATCACTCCCCCCTCTTCCCCTCTGCCTCCCCCATGAAATACCTGCTAGCATAACCCCCCAACTGTTAACAGGAGTAGGTCCTGGTGGTGTTCACTAAGGCCAAAAACACAGCCTCAGTCAGCCCCAACAATATCCTGGAATGCCTCCTAAAAAGCTTGAAATATCAGCTATTGGGGGCCCCCTTGAGTCACTTTTCAACTATAGACTTAAAACAGGCTTTACACCACGAAAATGGAGGACTGCAGCAGTTGCCCATTTCTCAAAGGTGAACTATCAATTGACCCCAGAAATTACAGACCTGTTACTCTGAATAGTCTAATATGCAAAGCCATGGATCTCTGAATTAAATTAGAGGCCAATCATGGACATGATCAACAAAGACATATGCAATCTTCAGACACTGGACCCGACCCAGTTTAGCTTTGTCAAGAGAAGCTCATGCCTAATAATCCTGGTGGACTTCTTTGAGAAGGTTACCAAGACAGTGAATGAGGGGAAAATGATGCATGTCCACGTACGTGGACCTAGCTTAGGTATTCATTACAGTACCTCACTCTAGTATTACTGAACTGGGCATAAATCTGTACATAACTCACTGGATTTCTAGCTGTCTCTGAGACAGGACCCAGGAAGTCAGGATTTGGTGATACCACATCCAGTAAGAGACTGCTCCACAGCAAGGTACCTCAGGGCTCCATGCTGGGACTACTACTATTTTGCATCTACTTCTGTGAGGTAAGGGCCTTTGGCTGACCAAGTCCACAGATGACTGCAAATTGGGAGCTATCATAGATTCCCGCATGACACAAACATCTTACAAGAGGGACTAATGCAAACAATTGACTGGTGCCAATGTCATGGATTAAAACTCCATGCCAAGAAAGGGAAAACTGCCATCCAAGCTAATTGCTCCATCAATAAGACCCCCTAAGAGTTAACTTGGTAGTCATGGATCTGGGAACATATGTAAACAATAATCTGGACTTTGATTTTCTTATTTCCTTTGCCACATGTTGCTCATTGTATGTCACCCAATTTATATGCAAGGGCATGGCATCCAGGTACAAGGAAATCATAGTGCCTCTTTATTCGACCCTTTTCAGACCCATCATTGAGTATAATGCCCCATTTGGGATGTACTTGACCAGCCATTTGCAACATTCGAAACATCCACAAAGGTTTCTTTACCAGGATAATCCAGGGTATAAACACATAGCCTTTAAAGTGATCCCTACTAGACAATCTCTCTGTCCTACAGGTTACTGAGAGGTGATCTATTTCTGGCATACAAGGCGTCTTCAGATCCATCTATAATGGACGTTTTGCACATCCACAGAATGAGTAGCACAGAACCACTAGATCCAAATATTTAAATTTTGCTTGTGACATAAATAAGACATGTTGACAAAAGAGGTACATGTCTCAGAGGATCCCCATGCACTGCAACAGGCTTCCCATCGATGTGATGCAGAGTCCATCCCTAAACCTATTTAACTGTAACCTTCACCAATGGGTGGGAAGTTGGAAATTCACCTTGGGTGTGGTCCCCAGGTTGCTGATAGAGGCAGCTGCAATGCCAAAAGCAACACTTCCCCCATGTAACCTCTATAAATTTCCCAGCTAATGTACTCCCTCCTAATAAGCACCCATGAGACAAAAGGACACAGTTGGGTTGGATTGCATAGCTAGCCTAGTATATACCCATGAACCTATCGGTTGTATCCTGCATAGGTTATAACAGTGGGACAGCAACCAAAGCTTCAGGGAATCTTCCATCCACTCAAGCTATTAGTCATCTTGAGCCAAACTGACTAAAAACAGTGGTTTGGGTGCCAGTCCCTTCAGAACTTTCCTGTTACTGAGAGCTCTCCTCTGCAGGCTTTTGGTGGTAGTTGGTCAGCTAACAATGTTGTATTGCTGGACAGACGAGTTCCCTTCAGGAAAATAAAACTCCATATTACTTTTACTTGTTTAAGCTGAGTTTTTGTGAAAAAGGACTTCTGTTTAAAAGCTATGGAAAAGTGTTTTATTAACTGCCATGTTACTTTCAGTTTTTTTTTTTAATGGGCATGTACTTTTTACTTTTCTGTTAAAAAAGTTGCTGAAAACTATTTGATTAAACACTTTCTTCAGCATGCATCAAAATAAAAAAGTGCTTTTTACTGTATTATTTGTGTGGGAAAAAGTGATTTGTTTGCTACTTTCCTGGTTCACTGATTTTTGATGCTAAGCTTCCCAGGGAAATGAGCACTATTTTCAGCTTGACCATGGAGCAAAATTACCTGTCCCACGGTCAAACCTTCTTCCAGCCACAAAAAGAAAGTTAATTTAGCGGCTTTTGCCATCTCAGCAGGTGGGTAATTTGTCACAGCCACATGTGGGTGACTGTTGTGGTAAAAGTTGGTTCCTTAGACCATTCATCTTTTTCATCATGTCTCTAGTGTTGCACATAGAGCTATCACCACATCCCCTACAGCTGCTGGTTATATTCTCGGAGGGCAAGGGAGAGCCACCTGTGTCATTTGTGGGTGAAGGAGTAGGAAGTGTGTCCTTTCTTAGCCAGAATGTTGCAGCCATTCCTGTGAAAGCACTTGCTGGCAATACTAGGTCTGTTTGCCCCAACTTTCCCGTGAAAAAGAGACAGAAAGCTAAACATTTAATGTTATGTTGTCCTATCTCACCTTCATTCGCTGCTGGATGGGTTCGGAACTGAGAATTGGTTCTGACTCTGCCTATACTAAAGCTTGAGAGCTTCCACCATCTCGAGGCTATACCCTATCCCATCATGCTTAGGGAAGATTACCCAAATCTCGTTTGCCACTAAACAGATCGGGTGCTTCCTCTAGGCTCAGGCTAAGTGGAAATGTTTTCTTACCTTTCTAATATTTGTTTCCACATAAAATCCAGTGTGTATTGTAGGGTTTAGTGTTAGTAGTGTGCTATTGATCCTTTCTGGTTCGTTGTTGTGCTATTCTTTGTGGTTGGTCATCTTCTACCGCTAGTCCATTTGTGTTTTTCTCCCTATCCCAATCCCAACTCATTTAAATTATTGAGTTTTGGGTATTTTGCTGTTAAGATTTTATTATATTTTATTATTTCCTTATCATTGGGTAGTCTTAAGTTAGAGGGCTCCCTTCGGTCCATTTAACTTAGAGGGCTTTCCATTGTTTTACCTTTGTCTGTGAGGAGTTATCGTTTAAATTAGAGACTTCTCCTATTATTGCTTCTGTTTTTCTTTTGATAGCTGGTATGTTTAAAAAAAATGTTGTTGAGTTATGTCAAAGGATACTAAAGAAACTAAGCCTTCGGGCTTTAAAAAATGTGGCAAATGCAGACAGAAGATGCCTTTGACAGATGGACACACCAGTTGTGTGTATTGTTTAGGTGCTGTCCGCCTGCAAGAATCATGTTCATTTTGCCATGCTTTCAGCTCAAGAGTGTTAATGGAGAGAAAGAACAAGCTGATAGTCTAGACTTGTTGAAAGTACCTTTTACTGAAGCTCTGAAAGGGAGTCAGAGTTCTTCTAAATCCTCCCATCAGTCTTCATCTTCCAGATCAGAAAAATCCTCAAAAAGATCATCTTCCATAGCTCCATCATCAGAACCTTTGAAGAAGCATGCAAAGGAGTCACCTTTGGACCTGAAGGCTTTCGACCCCAAGAAAACTAACTCTTCGGCTCCTCTAGTGAATTTTGAGCTGACAGAGTTCTGTCTGGAGTCTGTCTCCAGTTCTGGAACCGGTCTCTACAGTGTCTCATTCTCCCATGTTACAGTCAGTGCGATCCTCGACCCCGTCTTCTCGATCCTCCAGGAGCCTTTCGGATGACGATATGGAGGGTGGTCGAGGCTTTTATGGATGCCGACACTGGCCAAAATTCTGTCGACCCTGACCCAAAAGGATTTGGGACTGACCACTGTCACTTCCCCTTCTTCAATTGCTCCTCTGACCCATGCTGTGACTTCAGAGCCAGAGTGCTTGGATCCGATTGTAGTGGAACTGTCAGGGCCAAGACCTGCTCTGGGGTCTTCGGTCCCGACTACTGCTCCATCCTCCTCGGTTCCATTGGATTTCGAGGGGTCTAGGGGCTGATGCTCCCCCCATCTGGTCCAGGGAGGAGAGTTGAGTTGGACAATTGTTTGACCCGAATCTACCTCTCGGGGCTTCGGCGCAGGTGAGCTTGGCAGCTACATCAGCCTCTGAGCCCACTGCCTTGGTTCAGGGAGGAGTCTCCTGGTTCCTCAGAGCTGGGAGCTCCCTTGGAGTGGGACCATGGTGCTTTCAAGGTCATGAGGAGAGTGCTGTCGCCTCAGAAGGCTCCACTGTCTGATCCTAGAACTCCTTCCTTCAGTAGTACCAGGGTCTCTTTCTTTGCCATCTCTTCCTCCCAAGCGTGGAGACCAGAAGTCCCAGGACACCCAACAGGGTGAAACCATCTCTTCTAAAACCTCTCCTGAATACCCCTCTGAAGAGGTCCCTTGGAGGAGGCTATGTAAGAGGAAACATCTAGACTCCCCTGAGGACTCCATAACTTCAGACACGGACCTCGATGAGTCAGAAGGGTCCCCACGGTCACCCTGTGAGGATGCCTCTTTTGCGGACATCCTAGAGATCCTTAAACAGAGAGGTGGCTGGAAGTCCATTAACTCTTCTGAGGATGAGTCTGTGTACCTGGAGGCTTTTGGTTCTTGCCCCACCACATTTTGGTGACTCCGCCTTTCGACCAGCTCATGAATGTAGTCATTCGAAAGGTGTGGGGCTCTCCAGAGTCTGTGGAACCTGTTACTATGAGGCCAAATACATTTATTTCAGTTCCTCACAAAAGGTGCCCCTGTAGATGCTGTCATGGTGGTGACAGCCACCAAAAAGGAATTGTCTGAGACGTCCTCATCTGTCCATCCACCAAATAAAGAGTCTTGAACAACGGACAGATAAGGAACGTGTGTTTTGTCGTCAGCTTCCTTTACCCTTAGGTCGCTGTATTATCTGACCTATTTCACTAGGCTTCAGAGGGATCTCCTGAAGGAGCTAGGAGATACCCTCCAAGGTTCTACAGCTGCGGAGGTTTCAGACAAAGTGGCCTCCCAACTCTCCACCTTAAATTCTATAGTAAACTCCTCCATTCGATTTATCTCTTATGTGGCCGATGGAGCGAGTAGGGCAGCAGGTACAGGAATCTCCTTAAAGAGGCATTTCTGGATGTGCGTATGCAATTTTGCAGAGCCCTTCAAGTCTTCCCTTATTAACACTCCTTTTGATGGCTCGTCGTTGTTTTGTGCCAAAAGTGAAAGAGACTCTGACCAGGTGTGAGCAAGAGGGAAAGACTCTTTCTGCCATTGGAGTTCGTTTCTCCCTCCCTACCAGACCTTATCCCAAAGGCCATAAGGGGGGGAAATTGTGGTTCCTTAAGTCCCAGAGAGCCTTTCCAGATGCACGTGGTGATTCTTACTCCAGAGGCAGAGGGGGAAATAATGGAAGACGTCGACCACGCAGCAGAGGGGGAAATAACAATGGAAGACGTCGACCACGTGGCAAAGCCAGGGTGATAGGGATACATTCCTTGGTAGGCCCTTTCAACGCTCCTGAAAGGAGACCAGTCTGTCCACCTCTGGAGACATTTGGGGGTCGCTTGTCACTTTACCGAAACACTTGACTAAAAATAACAAAGGACAAATGGGTACAAGCGAGCATATCCAGAGGCTACTGCATACCCTTTTCCTCTCCTCCTTTAGAAAAAAAATCAGTCCTGGATGTTACACTCAATGAGAGGGACCAGGCAACCCTAGAGGTACAAAGGTTGCTAGAAAAGAGTCATCCAAAATGTCCCTGCAGACCAACTTGGATCTGGAACTTACTCTAGGTTCTTCTTCGTTCCAAAACAGACAGGGGACTGGAAGCCCATTCTGGATATCTCAGCAGGCCAAACAAGTCCGTGAAGAAGTCAAAGTTCCGAATGGTAACACTGCAGTCGATACTCCTGTTTCTGGGGAAAGACAATTGGATGTGCTTGATAAATCTCCAGGATGCTTACTACCACATAAAGATGGACAGGCAATCCAGGAGTCATTTACTCTTTCGGCTGGGAGCCAGTTATTACCAATTTCGAGATCTGTCCTTTGATCTCACTACAGCCCCCAGAGTGTTCACCAAATGCATGGCAGTAGTCACAGCTCACTTGAGACGTCTAGGATTCCAGGCGTTTCCGTACTTGGATGACTGGCTCCTAACCGCCACCACTGAGCATCTGCTAACCAGAGCAAGAGACACCACCATCCACCTTTGCTCTCAAATAGGCATCACAGTAAACTTCGAAAAGTCTGCCTTGTTGTCATCACAACATTTTGTATTCATAGGAGCAGGCTTAAAAACAAGAGAAATGGTAGCCAAACTTCCTCCCGACAGGATACAGACCTTCTGTGTCGCTAAAATGGTTTCCAGTGATGAACATTTTATCATGGAAGCGAAGATAGTGATGGACATGTTTTATAGAAGGGGTTATCCTGAACAGTTGTTAAATAGTGTATATCAGGAAGTCACTACTAAGAGACAAAATGGTATTTATGTACCTATAGTTGGATACTCTAGGGTAGATATGAATATTTGTCGGACTCCCTCAAATATTAATAAGTATGCACTTAGTTTCATTACTACTTTTAACTTAGATAGTTCTTCAATTTTTAAGAGTATTTGTAGAAATTGATATGTATTTTTAAAAAAATAGTGATTTTATAGAAAAACTGGGTCCAATACCAACAGTGGTTTACAAGAAAGATAGGTCTTTAAAAGTTAGATTGTAAAAGAGGGCCATTAAAAAAGACAATATAAAGTCCCAGTTTGGTACAAAAAATGTGGATGCTGTTCCTCGTGCCATTATATTAATCGTATGGACAGTTTTTGTATTAGGAATAGGAAATACAATGTACAAGGATGTTTTTCATGTAACGCATCTAATGTGGTTTATTTAGTGCAATGTAACCAATGTTCTGCTTTTTACATTGGTAAAACTACTAGACCTTTTAAGAGACGAGTATACTAACATATTTTAGATATTAGAAATAAAAAGTGTACTAATGCACTTTATTATAGACATGTTGAAAGATGTGAGACTTACAATTTTAACTTTTTAATCATTGAACAGGTTAGTAAGGACTTACAAGGATGGGGTAATAGATGAACATTTGGATAGGAATGAATTGAGATGGCAGATTTTGTTATATGTTTATAGCTGTCTTGGATTAAATGACAGTTGTTCTATTACTGCCTTGCTTAAACTGATGTATTGTGGTATTAAGTATGAATTTTATTACTGTATATGTTTTTATACTGAAGATGCTTTTACTTTAATTTTTCAGTTGTAACATGTGACACTGATAGGTTCATAGGTTCATACTAGGCTATCTGCCCTAGGGCATTTATAAGCCTAGCCAGAGTGTGTTTGGCTTTCGCCACCCATTTTAAATGAATTTTGCTGTGCCCTTTTTCGAGGTTAGTATACTGTGCCTCTGTCTAACAGTGACACAGAAGAGATACCCGGGGTAAGCCTACTATCTCCCATCCACTCATCAAGATTCCTCTTGAAGAGAGTCAATGAGGGACTCTGCCTAACCTGGACTGGGATTTTATTCCAGAGTGAAGGGAGCCTCTTGGTTATGAATCTGTCCCTCCAGCATGTCCTGTTTATTTCAGTGCTGAGGTTCAAGTCTCTCGAGCTCGTAGCTCGATGGGATGTGGATTTTCTGAGGTGCAGAATGTCCATTAATTCCGGGTTGGACATAGCTTTATATGTCAGGCACAGATCGCCTCTGAGCAGGCGATATGCCACTGAGTAGAGCTGGAGTTTCTTTAACTGGGCAGCATACGGCATCTGTTTGAGCCCTTTGATCCTCTTGGTGAGGTACTTTTGGGGTCTTTCCAGTTGCTGCAGGTGTCTGGTAAGGTACATCCCAAAAGGGGCATCGTACTCAATTATGGGCCTGATGAGGGATGAGTAAAGAGGCACGATGACCTCCCCTGATCTAGATGTGAATCCCTTCATGATTAGGTGGGCTATATAAAATGTTTTTCTAACCACTTTGGCCACATGGTTGTCAAATGAGAGATTGCTATCAACTTGGGTCCCCAGGTCCCTAATTACTTCTTCTGTACTTAATGGATTACCACCTATATGTTAATGTGTGGGCACTTTGTTTTTGCCAAAGGGGATGACTATACACTTTTTGGCATTTAGCTTGAGGCCATGGCTCTGGCACCAGTTGTCTGTTTCTATGAGGCCCTTTTGTAGGATGCTTGTGTCTGCTGGAGAGTCTATTATGGCACCCAGTTTGCAGTCATCTGCGAACTTGGTCAGCCATAGTCCTTCTGTGTTAGCCTGTATCTCCGAGAAATGTATACAAAACAAGAGAGGTCCCAGGACTGAGCCTTGTGGGATGCCACTTGTAACTGATTTGGAGTCTGACATGGCTCCAGCAATTCTAACCATGTGGGTTCTGTCCTTGAGCCAGTTTGCAACCCATCTAGTGCCATAGGGATTTATGTTTAAGCTGGTGAGCTTATCTATAATGCCCGAGTGGGGTATTGTATCGAAGGCTTTTGCAAGGTCCAGGTAGGCTGTGTGGACCACCTTCCCCTCCTCAGTGGCCTTGGTGACTGTTTCAAAGAAATCAACCAGGTTTAAGAGGCAGGATCTGCCCTTAACAAAGCCGAACCGGGTAGGATCCAGTGTCTGTAAGTCCCCAATATCTTTATTTGAGGTCCATGATGATCCTTTCCATAGCTCTGCAGACCAAGCTAGTCAAGCTTATGGGGTGATAGTTTCCAGGATCCGTTGAGGCACCACCTTTGTGGAGAGGGACCTCTGTTGCTGTACGCCACTCTTTGGGTACATATCCTGTAGTAAGGCTGAGACTGAACAGTAGTTTTATGTTTGGGTTTAGTTCTTCTTGGAGTTCATGTAGGACGCAGCCCGGGACACCGTCTGGTCCCATTCATGCTGTCTTTTTTGCTTTGGAGAGGGTGGCTCTTACCTGAGCATCTGAGATGTCAGGGGGGCAGCACTCTGCTGGGATAGATATTTGCCTTTTTGGTGGGGAAGGGGGGGAGAAGTTTGCGCTGAACCCGTCAGCTAGGATGTTGGCAACGTCTGTGGGTTCGGTGTATTTTTTGTCATTTTGGACTAATTCTGAGCATATCTGGGAATTCCCACCCAGGTTCCTAACATAACTAAAGAAAGCCTTGTGATTATCCTTAGTGTCCTGTGCAATTTTTCTCTCGAAGCTGGCCTTAGACTATTTTATGAGTGCCCATAGTTGTTTGCTAATACTGATCAGAGATGCCTTCCCTTTTTGGGATTTTGCTCTATCATGTAGTAGCTTCCTCCTTCTATTGTATAGTTTTACGGCTGGGGTCCACTAGACAGGACGCCTAACTTTGGAGGATTGGGTCTTGGTTTTATTTGGGATTGTATGATCCATGCATTCCTGAAGGTGTTCATAGAATGCGTTTATAAAGGATTCTGCGGTATGGGCCGTATTTTCCACAGGCCCGGGGGCTTTGAAGGATTCCACCTCGGTTTTGAGGAGTGTGAAATTTACTTTAGAGAAGTTTTTCACTATGGTTTTCTGGGCAGGGGCTGGGGTTGGGATGTGAATATCTAGTGAGATTAGTTTATGGTCTGATCTTATCAGTGAGGGATACACTTCTGGTCTGGAGCATAGAGTCCCCATGTTGGTGATGATCAGGTCCAGTATGTTTTCCCCTCTTGTGGGAGTGGCAACAAGTTCCATAGCATTTGAGTTTATAAATTCTAGGAACCTTTGGGCTAGGGTGTTGGAGCTAGAGTAATGCTCCCAGTCTATGTTAGGGTAGTTGAAGTCACCCAATATAATGGTGTTTGGAGTGACCTTCATATTTTCCAGTGTTCTCAGGAAGGCCGAGTGGGGTTCCTGGGTTTGGGAGGGTGGTCTGTAGCAGGCTATAAACTGGAAGACAGTTTTACCCACTGTTAGTTGCACATGGATAGTCTCTGATGCTTCATGCTGTGCCACCAACCTGGAGGTGTGGGTATCTTTGACGAATATTGATACTCCCCCTCCTTTTGTGGTTCAGTCCAAGTTTTGGGGCCGAAAAACATGGTATGAGGTATAACCTGGTAGTGCTGGGGTGCTCTCGGGAGCCTTGAACCAGGTTCTGTTACTGCACAGATATCAATGTTCTCCATGCTAAGGAGAGTTTTGAGTGCGTGCATCTTGAGGTTTAGACTTCTGGCGTTGAGTAGCATTACTCTTAGATGTTCATCGTGTTTCACTGTTGCAGTCATGACTGTAGGGTTCTCCCCTGCCGGCAGGCAGTCCTCGGTCGGCCAGAATCCCAAAGTCTGGGTCCGGCGTCGGCTGTTCATCCATGCTCCCTGACGTCAGAGCGCCAGGAGTACAAAGCTGACAGCCGACACCATGTTCTCCAGTCTTTCTTGCTGTGCGGTGATAGCAGTTCGTAAGTGCCGGTCGGCTGACTCCTGACAATCTTTTTTGAACAAACTTCAGTCCGAAGACTTTCTTCTCCTACTCCAAGCTAAGTACCCCGTTGGGGAAACTTTTTTCTTGCTCCAGTCCGATGTCAGGAAAAAGTTAATAATTGTATTTCATGTGGGAAGCAAATACCTCATAAGGATTTTCATTCTTACTGTATTCCTTGCTTAGGCCCTGACCACGATGTAGCTAGTTGTCGGTTTTGTGCTAGATTCAATCAACATACAGTTAAACAAAGGTACGATTTTGCATGTCATTACTTCGGCAGGCGTTTTAATTACAAAATGTCGTCGGATACGGTTCCGGCTACCGGAGTTCACAAACGACGCAAGGACAAAGACAGGCCTCCGAGGTCCAAATCTGACAATATCGCACAAGCGGAGCCAGCTTCAGGTTCGGCCGTCGTCAGTGAGGCGCTTTTGCAGCCCCTGTCGTCGGCCATTTCGGAACCGATGGCCGAAACGGACTCCCACTAGGAGCCAACACAGGCCTCTTCTGAACCGGCTCCCAAGTCACAGAAACAGTTACTTAAGATGGCGGATGATTTACTTACTATGATTAGGGGTTCACGTCCCCCTCCAGATAAAAGGCCAAGGCAGGAAGTTTATTATGACTCCTGTGATCAGGTTTCTGTTTCTTCAGTTTCTTCTTCTGACCAGGAATATTCTTTCCCTCCTTATGAGGATTCTGATGCTGAGGAATCCATTCCTTCAGCTTCTCCCCCTGAGGATTTCTCTTTTGGGGAAACTTTGCATGAAATGAGGGAACATTTCCACTGGGAAGGACAGGAGTATTCAGAATCTAAGAAAAGACTAAGGGAATTTCTTCTTCTTCCCCAACATAGACCCCTGGCTATTCCTCCTATTTTGGATATTGTGGATGATGCTTTTTCGGAGGCTAATTTAACCCCTGACTCTTTTCCTCCTGCTCCTGTTAAGCCTGATAGATATTACAGGGTTCCTGATTTCCACCAGTTTTTATACAAGAATCCTACTGCTGACCCTGAAACCATTTCTCAGGGTCCTAAGAGAGTTAAGGCCGCTTCTGCTAAAAACCCCATTCCCACTGAGAAGGATTCTAGATCTTTAGAAAGATAGGGCAAAAAAGTGTACACTTCTGCTACTTTATCTATTAGGGCTTTAAACTGTCAGTTTCATTTGTTGAAATACCAGCAATTTCTCTTTTCTGTTTTAAAACAAAAGCTTACTTCCATTTCTGCCTGTGCATATGATAAGGAATTACATGACTTAATGCATACCACTGAACAAGTTGGGAAGCATGGTTTACACTGTGGATTTGATGCCTTGGAGGCTTCTTGTAGGGCTGCTGCCTCTGGCACAGTAATTAGAAGGCATGCATGGTTAAAGGAACAGAATTTGCCAGAACAAGTAAAAGCTAAATTATTGGATGCTCCTCTTCAGCATAATGTTTTGTTTGGATCAAAAGCTGAAGAGGTGATTAAAAAGATGGAGGACAAGGCGAAATCCATGCAAACAGTTAAAGATTTCTTACAAGTTCAGCCACCCAGATTTAGCAGGAATTGGCCTACAAAAAATTGGTCCTTTCCCAATTCAGACAGGCCTCAGAGGGGTAGATACAGACGCTCCCGAGGAAGGCCTCAAACACAAGCCTCTTATAGACCAAGACAGTGGACTGCTTCCACCCCTAGGGGAGGAGAGGACAGGTCGCAAACTCTTAGGAAACAGACTCAATGACTCCCTCTGTTGGGCTGCAGGAACTTCTTGCCTGGAAGCCCGTCTTGGAGGAAAACTTTCTCTTTTTCACCGAAATTGGACTCGTATAACCCAAGACAAGTGGGTTCTGGATGTGGTTTCAAGAGGTTACAAATTCCATTTTCATACCCTACCAAGGCCAAGCGGATGGCCAGATCTTCCAAAACATCAATGGACAGAGGCCTTAAACCAGGTGGAAGCTCTTTTGGCTATGAAAGCCATAGAACTAGTTCCACTTTCAGAGATGGGACAAGGTTTTTACTCAAGGCTCTTTCTAGTCCCCAGGAAGCAAAATTCATGGAGACCCATTCTGGATCTGTCCGTCTTGAACACCTTTCTAGAGATTCCAAAATTCAAGATGCTTACTCTACAGCAGCTACTTCCAATGCTGTCCAAAAATGCATGGATGGTAACTTTGGATTTAAAGGAGGCATATTTACACATTCCCATCAGGCAGGAATGCAGAAAATACCTCAGGTTCAAGGCCGGATCGAGGCACTTTCAATTCTCTGCCCTGCCCTTTGGATTGTCTACTGCGCCCAGGGTCTTCACCAAATGCCTGGCTCCAGTAGTAGCTTACTGCATACTCACGGGAATTCAAATTTATCCTTATCTGGACGACTGTCTTATTCAGGCAGACAGCAAGGAGGTCTTACTCCAGCATCTATGGTTTGTTCAGGATCTCCAAGTTACTGGGATTAACTGTAAACATAAAAAAGTCAAATTTGACACCCTCACAACAGATAATTTTTCTGGGCGCTTCTTTAAACACAACAACCCAGATGGCATTTCTGACATACGAAAAAACGTTTCAGCTGGCTTCAACTTTCAAAACCTTGGCAACTTTAACTCAGCTATCTGCAAGGAGATTCCTGCAGGCTTTGGGTTACATGGCCTCCTGCATCCTTCTCGTACCATATGCAAGACTACACATGAGGAAAATACAGTGGTACCTAAAAAGTGTATGGTCTCAGCATTGCCACAGTTTAGACATACTGATCTCCGTCCTGCCTTGTCTTCAAAAGGAATTCCTTTGGTGGTCCAAGGCATGTACTCTAAACAAAGGAAAACCCTTCTGTCTGCCTCCTGCCACTCGGATACTAACCACGGACGCCTCGGATTATACATGGGGAGTCCATTTTCAGGGCAACTGTGTCTGCAGGGCCTTTGGACAAAGGATCAGAAGCACCTGCATATCAATTTAAAGGAAATGTTAGCCGTTCAGAAAGCTCTAATGGCCTTCAGGAATCTTCTACAACCAGGGCAACTACTGATACGGACAGGCAACACCACAGTTATGTGGTACATAAACAAGCAAGGGGGATCTCATTCCTACCCCCTTTGCAGACTAGCCATGGATCTATGGAACACAGCTCTAGCTTGCAATCTGGACCTTCAAGCTCAGTTTCTACCAGGGAAGCAAAACTTCCTGGCAGACAGTCTGAGCAGAAACCTTTAGGATCCACACGAGTGGATGCTGGACACCGAAATATTCAGGATGTTAACAGCTGTCTGGGGATGTCCTCACATAGACCTCTTTGCATCCCATCTCAATCAACTAAAGAATTTTTGCACCAGGACTTTCCACGAACAAGCTTGGAAAGTGGATGCACTATCATTCAGTTGGAGAAACCTCTCGGGATATGCCTTTCCGCCTCTTCCTCTTCTTCCACGGGTATTATTAAAGATCAAACAGGACAAACCTAAGATGATAATCTTGCTGGCCCCAAATTGGCCTTGACAGTTTTGGTACCCTACTCTGAAAAACCTATGTCTGGAGCCCCCTTGGGTTTTACCACAAACTCCGAACCTTCTGTCCCAACATCAGGGTCAGGTTCTACACTCCCATGTCAGAACTCTCAGCCTGGTGACCTGGTTAATCCAGGGTCTTTGATTCCTTCTCTCCTACCCAAGCAGGTTATGGATGTCATTTTAGAGGCCAGACGTCCTAGCACTAGAAAATCCTATGCAGGAAAATGGAAAAGATTTTGTGCCTGGATGCAGGCTCAGGATTCTGATCCTCTTCTTCCTAACATTCCTTTGATTTTACTTTACCTGACAGATCTCTTACATAAGGGTCTCTCTTTCTCTTCCATTAAGATACATGCCTCTGCTATTTCCGCTCATTATAATACAGACCCTCCAATCTTTTCCCACCAGCTCATGAGACAGTTTCTCAGAGGAGCTAAGAACTTAAGACCTCCTAGATCTCCTCCCATTCCTGCTTGGGATCTCAGCAATGTTTTGGAAAAGCTCACCTTACCTCCTTTTGAGCCTGCTGCCTCTTCTGACATCAAGTTTTTATCTTGGAAAACAGCCATCCTGTTAGCTCTGACCTCTGCCAGGAGAGTTTCAGAGTTGCAAGATCTTATGGCTGTGGAACCTTATATTATTTTTCATCAAGACAGGGTGTCTTTGAGGACTAATCCTACTTTCATGCCTAAGGTGGTTTCCAAAGTGGCTTTAAATCAAACTATCCACTTGCCAACTTTTTTCCCCACTCCTCAAAATAAAGGGGAAAGGATCTTACATTCCTTGTATGTACACAGACAACTACGTTTTTACCTGGACAGAACCAAGGATATCAGAAAATCAGAGCAATTGTTTGTTTCTTATGCTTCAAGTTCCCAAGGTAAAGCCATTTCAAAACAGACCATTTCTAAATGGAATGCTCATGGAATCAGATTTTGTTATTCACACCATGGAAAGCAAATCCCAGGGAGTCTACGGACTCATTCCACCAGAGCTGCTGCCACTTCAGCTGCCTTCCTCAGGGGAGTTCCTACCAAAGACATTTTAGAAGCTGAAACTGAGTTCAGTGCATACTTTTTCAAAGCACTACAATCTACCTCTCTACTCTAAGTCTAGGGCAGGCATTGCTTCTGCAGTCTTGCATGGCCTTTTAGCCGCCCCTTCTACTTTATGACCACCTCCCTTTCATTCTGCTTTGACATTCTACCCCACAGTCATTACTGCAACAGTGAAACACGATGAACATAGTACAGTTGTGTACACTTACCATAAATGTAGATGTTCGAGTGTCTTCACTGTTGCAGTCTGATTCCGCCTCCTGTCCCCTCTTATTTTTACTTTTGTGTGGTTCCTTTTTTCACCATTCTTCTGAGGTGTATTTGCAAAGGATATGGGACCTTACTCATTTTGGGACTCCTGACATCTGGGGCAAGAAAAACTGGAGAACTTTGGGATTCTGGCCGACCGAGGACTGCCTGCTGGCAGGGGAGAACCCTACAGTCATGACTGCAACATTGAAGACACTCAAACATGTACATTTATGGTAAGTGTACACAACTGTCCTTTTCTTATCCCTTGTGATACCTATGGAGGTGGGTTTGTCTTTTGAGCCTTGCCTAAAAAATGCACTATGGGGGTGGCAAGAGCCTTTGCCAATATCCAAAAGCCCTGGGGTGACAGGTGCAAACCGTCCCTAGCGAAGCATCGTGGCTTGTCAAGCATGTCATCCCAGGCAGACAGGCATTGGATCCCGTTTGAATGACACCAATACTTAAGCCAATTGTTGAAATTAATCATCTTGTCTTCATATTGTGGCATCATTCTTGGTGAGGGTAAGATGCTGCTCAAGGTCAGGGTCATACCGGTCTGGGCTACATGCTCAGAGAGCTCCTCTATGTCTCTTTTCATGTAGTCCAGGGAGGTTCATCTCAGGTCATTCACACCAGCATGGACGATGACTGAGTCATATTTGTACTTGCCTTGGAGTGACCTGAGTGCTTGTGTTATGTGGCGGATCCTAGCGCCCGACAGGCAGCTCACCTTGACCTTCTCCTTGTTCAGCCTGGTGAGCAGGACGTCAATGTGCCTAACGATAGAGTCACCTATTACAAGTGTATCATGTGTGTTGTTTAGCCTTAAGGGCTGTGACTGTTCGGCACACTGGCTTTGTGAGCTATGTGTTCCACGTGTTTTGTTTTGGGGTAGCGGTTGCTTGGGTGTCTACTTTGGAGGTCTCTACTGCTTAGGCAGATTTTTATTTAGAGCCTCCGAGTATGTTTTTGTGTGTTTGTGTTTGGTTTGCTGTCTTGGTAGGTCTATGTGAGACTGGAATTGTAGTGAGTGTGGTTTCCTTCTCCTCCTGACTGGTTACGCCAGTACTGAGTTGAGAGAGCTTAGCCTCCAGTTTGGCTATATGGTTGCATCTCTCATGTGTTGGAATTTGTTGGGAGGAGGAGAGGGTTGTCTGTGTACATGAGGCAGTTGTAACATTGCCTCAAGATTCCCAGATTCACCAGCTGGACCGGAGAGGAGATTGACAACTGACCTTTGGACATGCTAGAATAGTATTGGGAATTCCTTTATAATTGAAAAAAGGGCCAATGGGGAACAAAGTACTCAAGGGGAGTTTGTGAGGGTGTAGTGCTTTTAATTCTTTTAGTGCTGACTTATATAATTGCTTTAGTGAGCAAGTGCCAGGCTTTAGAGTGGGAATAGGGTGTTTATTATGAGAATTAGATCAGTTCTAAAGGAAAAAGTGAAGAGCAGACTTTGTGGAGCCGAGAATGGTTTAAACCCAATTAAGCGGCCCGATGCTGCGCTATGCGCAAAATCGCGCAAAGCCGTGCTAAAGCGGGTTTTATACAGGGGGACTTGAAACAGCTAGAAATTGGCCCAAAACGGCCAATAGACTACCAGATTCTTCTGCTGGGAACACTCCTCCAGGGATAGAAAGGCTGCTTCAAGCTCCCCACTGCCACTGGTGAACAAAGAAGCCTCCTGTTATCCAAGAAAGGAAATGGGCAACACAGGAACTTTCCAAAAGTCCAGAATACAGCAAAGCCTGTATTTGGACTACTCTAGGTCAGGAAAGACGGGAAACAAGGATATATATATATTTTTTGCAACACACAGCAGGAAAATGCAATAAATATGTAACACAGGCTAGCGCACTTGAGTGTGTAGCCTCAACAGGTAAAAGCAACAAACATGACAAACTTTAAAAGTGCAGGTGCAAAAAACAACTTTAAACAGTTTAAAACAGTTCAAGAAGCAGAAATACTTGCAGTTTAGCTAGATCGGACAGTCACCCAGGTAGTAGCAGGAAAACAAACACTTTTATCAGGTTAGCAGTTGCTCTTTTAGCCTCTCTGCTGCTAGCACCTCTCTGCAACAAACAGACTACCAGATTCTTGTGCTGAGAACACTCCTCCAGGGATAGATAGGCTGCTCCAAGCTCCCCACTGCCACTGGTGAACAAAGAAGCCTCCCTTTATCCAAGAAAGGAAATGGGCAACACAGGAACTTTCCAAAAGTCCAGAATACAGCAAAGCCTGTATTTGGACAACTCTAGGTCAGGAAAGATGGGAAACAAGGATATTTTTTTTTTTTTTTTTTTGCAACAAACAGCAGAAAAATGCAATAAATATGTAACACAGGCTAGCGCACTTGAGTATATAGCCTCAACAGGTAAATGCAACAAACAGGACAAACTTTAAATTACAAGCGCAAAAGTGCGCTAAAGCTGTCTTTAAAGCAGGGGGTTAGAAAGAGATAGGAAATGGCCCAAAACGGCCAATAAGCCTTTGCAGAATCCTTTAAGGCATCTTTCACCAATGCCCACAGTGAACAGGAGGGCAAGACTCTGTTTGCTGTTGAAATCAGGTATTCCACTCCTCAACGCTCCTTCTCCAAGATGCAGTGAGGGGCTAGGAAGATGTGGTTTCACAAGTCAGAGTCAACCTTCCAGGAAGCTCAAGATGAGCCCTCCTCCAGAGGTCACGGGAGAGGGTTCAACGGCAGATATTACCCTAGGGGTAGAGGAGGTCCACAAAATCAGGGCTTCAGGGAACCCTTCTCTGAGAAGCCCCAACAGCGCTGGGAAGTGCTGCCTGACTGTCCTGCCCTGGAGGCAGTTGGGGATCATTTGTCTTTGCACCCTTTAGCCTGGGCAAGTATTACAAAAGATCGTTGTGTGCTAAACGTAATTTCCAAGGGTTATTCCATTCCCTTTTCCTAGTCTTCTCCAATGAGGAGATTCCTCCCTGATGCGCCACCCCATCAGAGGGAGCTAGCTCAGGAAGAAGTGATCAAGCTTCTTTGAAAGAGAGCCATCCAAGAGGTCCCCCCAGTACAATGAGAATCCAGAACTTACTCTCACTTCCTTTTGGTGCCAAAAAAGACAGGGGATCTGCGTCCAGTGCTGGACCTCAACAAACTCAAGCTTTCTGTCCAGAAGTCCAAGTTCTGGATGGTCACTGTCCAGTCCATTGTGCTGTTACTGCACAAGGATGACTGGATGTGCTCCGTAGATCTCCAGTATGAGTACTATCATATAAAAATAGGTGCTCCAGGAGACATCTCCGCTCTCGAATATGGGCTGATCACTACCAGTTCAGGACCCTGTCCTGTAGCCTCACCACAGCCCCCCAGGTGTTCACCAAGTGCATGTCAGCGGTTGTAGCTCACCTGAGACTTCAAGGATTCCAGGAGGTTCCCTATCTTGTTCTTCAGTTAGTGCTTGCTTGAATTTTATTATCTGTTAGTAACTGCAGGTGTGGGAGTAGCCACATTCTTTGATTTCCTGTCATTGCCTATTTAAGTGGTACAGTTTGAAATATTTTCTGCTTAAAAACCTCAGCTTTGGCCAGCTAAGGTCTAGCTGTATTCAACTGGACGTATAAGAGAATTTAAGTACCTTTATCTGCACTTTTTTCAAATAATACAGTATTTAAATTGATTTAATTGTGTTGCATGAATATTAACTGAACTGGAAGTTTTGACTCTGTTCTTCAGTTAGTGCTTGCTTGAATTTTATTATCTGTTAGTAACTGCAGGTGTGGGGGTAGCCACATTCTTTGATTTCCTGTCATTGCCTATTTAAGTGGTACAGTTTGAAATATTTTCTTCTTAAAAACCTCAGCTTTGGCCGGCTAAGATCTAGCTGTATTCAACTGGACGTATAAGAGAATTTAAGTACCTTTTTCTGCACTTTTTTTCAAATAATACAGTATTTAAATTGATTTAACTGTGTTGCATGAATATTAACTGAATTGGAAGTTTTGACTCTGTTCTTCAGTTAGTTTTCCCACCCACCCTCCCTGTTTCTGTTTTGTTGTTAATCTTAGTGGCTTTGAAACTACATGAAAAGAGACATGGAGGAGCTCTCCGATCTTGTATCCCAGACAGGTATGACCCTAACCCTGAATAGCATCCTGCCATCACCCAGAATTATACCACAGTACAAGGACAAATGATTGACTTCAGCAATTGGCTAAGCGTCTGGTGACATTCTAAGGGGATCCAGTATTTGTCTGCCTGGGACGACATGATCGACAGACCACAATGCTTTGCCAGAGATGGCCTGCACCTGTCGCCCTTAGGATTCTGGATACTGGCTGAGGCTCTTGCCACCCCTATAGTGCCTTTTATAGGCAAAGTTTAAATGACAAATTCACCACCGTAACATGTACAAGCAAGGAAAATCTGAGGGTAATGCTACTCAATGCTAGAAGTCTAAACCTCAAAATGCACTCACTCGAAGCACTCCTTAAAATGGAAAACATTGACATCTGTGTAATGACAGAAACCTGGTTCAAAGCTCCAGAGAGCACCCCTGCATTACCAGGCTACAATTCATACCACATCTTTCGGCCACCTAACCCAGAACGAAGCACTAAAGGTGGAGGCGTGTCCATATTCATTAAGAATATCCACACCTCCAGGCTAGTTGCACAGCATAATGCATCCGAGATTATCCAAGTGCAATTAACTCTGGGCAAGACTGCAATCCAAATTGTAGCTTGCTACAGACCCCCCACCATGCTCCAGGATTCCCACTCCTCATTTCTTGAGACATTGGAAAGCATTAAGGTACAACCCAACACCCTAATAATGGGCGATTTCAACTACCTCACCATTAACTGGGAAAACTACTCGTGTACCAACTCTTTTGCTCAACGTTTTGTAGAATTCATAAATTCCAACGCCTTGGATCAACTTATTCACACCCCCACCAGGGGCAGCAATATCTTAGACCTGGTCATTACCAACATGGGAAACCGGTGATCTGAAGTAGGAGATTCATTTGTCAGCAACCTGTGGGTATGGATCCGATATCGGATCCGAACCGGCATGGTTTATTCAGCTATGGATCCGAGCTCCTAGCTCCTCCCCTCACCCATAATGCCCTGCTCTCCCTACATGACCTCATATCTAGTTTGCCGCGTTCATGGTGACAGCTTGATCTTTGAGCTCCTTCAGCTAAGTGATATTTTAGTATTTTACTAAGGGTATTTTTGTTAAATAAATAGTTTTTTGTGTGAAAGTTTTAGGTTTCTCACCCTTTTAAACTAATTTTTGGTTAAATTACTTATTTTTTTGTAATTCCCTCCCCTCGTTGGTAGTGTAGTTTGTGTGCGCGTGGTTTCTTTGGGGCCTTTACTGTGACTGGGTGGTTAACTTGTTAACTTGTTAGTTTTCTTTTTGTTTTAAAAAAAAAAAAAAAAAAAATGTCTGAGGCCCCAAAGGCGATATTTTCGAAATGCTCCGAGTGTGGCCATAAGCTGTCCCCTGCGGATGGCCACACTCGGTGCGTTCAATGCCTTGGTGTTGAACACCTCACTTCTGGATGTTCAATCTGTGCAGGGTTCAACCCCAGGGCATTGAAGGAGCGGAGGTCGAAGTTTGTCTTGGCGGGACTATTACCCCCAGACTCAGCTTCGGCCTCCGCCCCGTTGGTAGTTACCGCTCCTGCGGTACCTGCCCTACCAGCTCCCGCTCCTCCTCCCGGGATTCAAACTCCCTCTACGGGTTCGGAGGAGAGGGAAGCTAGGAAGAAGGACCGGAGAGAGAAGCACCACAAGCGGCGGGCCGAGACCTCCGTCTCGGCCCCGCCGGCTAAGCGGGCTTCTCCTCCGGCCTCTCTAGCTACTGGTTCTCCTCCTCCTCGGCTCCAGTCCCCAACCTTTTCACCGGGACCTGAGGAGGAGACCCGACCTCCTTCGAGGCTATCGAGGCGGTACTCAAGGCCTACCTCGGTAGCCTCTTCGAGGTCGACCTATAGTCTCTCCGCCGATCTGGACCGGATGATGCGAAGGTTCATCCAGGCCCAGATGCAGATGGGAGTGCTCCTGCCTGCCCCTCCCCCCTGTGGGGGAGCTCGACCCCCTTTTTCAAGCCCATAGCTCCTTCTCCGACCCGCTACCCGGGTTCGGAGCGCTCGGAGCTGGGCAGCTTTGGAGCCGGGGGTGGGTCGGCTCCGATAGTACTGGCTACTTCGGATCCGACCCTGCCCTTGAGTGTGTCTGATCCGACCTCTCGGAGCCTTGGGCCGAGTTTCGGATCCGAGGGACTCAGTGTGCCGGCTCTGATCCACTCCTCGGATCCGAGGGGGAGCCGACTGTCGGATCCTTTGGTCGAGGCCGGCTCCCCTTCGGCTTTTGATGTAGTGGAGAGGACTCTGTTGAGGGCTTCCGGACTCCCGGCACTTGCTTCGGCTCCGTCCCGCACTCCATCTGCTCTGGGTCAGGCTTCCGTCACCCGGCCACTGGGACAGCCCGTTTCAATGCCCCAAGCAGTTCCTGTGGAACTAGACACTGCTTGCGAGGGCTCCTCGGACAGCCCCCCCGAGGAGGCACCTCGCAAGCACACATGTAAAAGGAGGCACATAGACTCCCCCGAGTCTTTAACTGAAGACACGGACTTGGAGGAAGGGGAAGTCTCCCCAAGATCACCCCCCGAGGATGTCTCCTTTGGCGACATCATGGAAATGCTTCGTATAAGAGGTGGGTGGTCTGCCCCAAAGTCTTCCTCGGACGAGTCCGTGTTCTTGGAGGCATTCGAAGTGGGCCCGTCTACCTCTTGGGTGTCCCCTCCTGCCGACCCCCTGGTGGATCTTATTACCACCAGGGCGTGGAAGGAACCGGACACCATGGAGCCAATCCCCAAAAGGCCAGACAGGATTCTCAGCCCCCCTGCTGACCGTGCCCACTGGAGTAAGGGACCTCCGGTAGATGCCATGTTGACGGCAGCAGCCACCAAGAGGGAACTCGCCCAGGAGAGTCCCTCAGTCCATCCTCTGAGCAAGGAGTCTCGGATGATGGACCGCTTGGGGAAGCGAATGTTTAGTTTAGCGACCTTCTCAGTGAGGGCGCTCAACTATCTGGCACATGTTATTAGGATGCAGCGCGATCTTATCAAAGAATATGCTGCATCCCCCCCAGAGTCCATGTCGGAGGAGGACAAACTTTTGCACTCCACCCGTATGGCCACTCTTCGGTCTGTGACAAATACCTCTATGCGGTTGCTTTCCCATGCTACTGAGGGAGCCGCTAGAGCTGCAGGAGTAGGCCTAGTCACGAGGCGCCAGGTCTGGCTCCGTCATTGCGATTTCATGGAGCCCTTCAAGGCGTCTTTCGTGAACGCCCCCTTTGATGGTTCTGCCCTTTTTGGCAAGACATTTCGCGACACCTTGGTCCAGAGCGAGAAGGACAGGAAGACGCTGTCTGCCGTCGGAGTCCGCTTCTCTGTGCCCCAGAGGTCCTACTCTAGGAACCAAAAGGGCCAGAAGAAGATGTGGTTCCGGAAGTCGCAGCAATCCCAACCCGCTCCGGACAACCAGTCCTTCCGTGGCAGAGGAGGACAGGGCGGACGCCGCCCCAGGGGTAGAGGGGCTCCCAGGAATTTCGGGTCCAGAGAACCTTTCTCTGAGTGACCCGCTCAGCAACCCTGAGGGGTTGCCCGATTGCTCCACTCTGGAGGCAGTCGGGGGGCGTTTTTCGGAGCACCTAGCGGCATGGGGGTCCATAACATCAGACCGCTGGGTCCTCCGTATTATATCCAGAGGATACAAAATCCCTTTCCTTCACGTCCCAAAACCAAAATCCCTCCCCGACGTTCCACCCGATCAGAGGGAGGCCGCTTCAGCAGAAATTGGCTATCTGCTGAGGAAAAGAGCCATCCAGCCCATCCCCCCAGACCAGATCGGATCAGGGTTCTACTCCAGGTTCTTTTTAGTGCCAAAAAAGACGGGGGACCTAAGACCCATTTTAGATCTGTCCCTACTAAACCTGGCAGTTCCCAAGGAGAAGTTCCGGATGGTCACTTTACAATCTATCCTCCCCCTTCTGGGAGAGAATCACTGGATGTGCTCTATAGACCTCAAGGATGCGTACTACCACATACTAATGGACAGACGGTCCAGGAGGTTTCTTCGCTTCCAGCTGGGAGCCAGTCACTACCAGTTCAGGGTCCTTCCCTTTGGTCTCACCACAGCCCCAGGGTGTTCACCAAAGTATTAGCAGTGGTTGCGGCCCACCTGAGGCTTCAGGGGGTGCAGGTCTTTCCGTACCTGGACGACTGGCTTCTCACCGCCCCAACAAGGCATCTACTATCCTTGGCAAGAGACTCCTTTCTTCAGCTAGCTCCCTGGCTAGGCATCACGATAAACGTAGGAAAGTCCAACCTGGCCCCTACTCAGTTGATAGAATTCATAGGTGCCAGGTTAGACACGAGGAAGTTAAGAGCCTTCCTCACAACCGACAGAATTCGGAATCTACGACTCCAGGTGCAGGCCATCCTCCACTCCAGCTCAGTTCCGGCGGAATTGGTCCTGAGGGCACTAGGGTCCATGGCGGCAGCGATTTCTCTTCTCCCACTCGCCCGCTTGAACATGCGGGTACTTCAGTGGACGCTTCAAGTACAATGGTCTTATCTTTCTCTCCCTCTGCATCACCCCATTGCAATCAGCAAGGCTTGCAAGCGGTCTCTCTTGTGGTGGCTCCATTCCGAGGATCTCCAAGGAGGCCGCCCCTTTTGTGCATCTCCCCCTCTTGCCACAGTGACCACGGACGCATCTCGCCTCGGGTGGGGGGGGCATTTTGCGGGACGGATGGTCCAAGGCACGTGGAACGACTCAGAGACCTCCCTGCATATCAATGTTCTGGAGATGAGGGCCGTGCTCTTGGCGTTGCAAGCACTTCAAGCCTTTCTTCCCCGGGGAACAATTGCGATTCAGTCAGACAACATGTCGTTGGTCTGGTACATCAACAAACAGGGGGGAACCAGGTCTTACCCTTTATGTCGGGAAGCCATGAGAGTGTGGGAATGGGCGATCTCCACCAACCGCTTTCTCATCGCAATGCATATTCCGGGTCGGTCCAACATCCTTGCGGACAAGCTCAGTCGCACCATTCTCTCCCCGTACGAGTGGTCTCTCAATGCTCAAGTAGCGAAACGTATCTTCGCACGGTGGGGAACTCCTTGTTGCGATCTCTTTGCTTCTCCCTTAAACACCAAGTGCAACAGTTTTTTCGCTCTAATCCCTCCTCCAGGGGATTCCCGAGAGACGCTCTGGTGCATGCTTGGCCTCCCGGTCTTCTTTATGCATACCCCCCTCTGCCTCTGATGCTCCAGGTTCTTCAGAAAGCCTCTCGGTTGGGGTGCAGAATGATCCTCATAGCCCCATTCTGGCCTCGGCAGATCTGGTTCCCTTACCTAAGGTCTCACTCAGTGAATCCACCTTGGATTCTAGATCCCATTCCAGATCTGATAGCACACCCATCGAACCTACCATCTCCGAACCTGGACAACCTGAAGCTGACTGCTTGGCTGCTCCAGTTCCACTCCTAATCAGGACTCCTGGTATTTCGTCTCCCGTTAAGGCCATTCTGGTAGCGGCGCATAAACCCTCTACCAGAAAAACTTACCTCAGTAAATGGAAGCGATTCTCCATTTGGGCGGAGCGGCAAGATCTAGATCCCTTCACGGTTCCTCTTCCCGTGGTTCTAGACTTCCTTACCACTCTTTTTAATGATGGCGCCAGTAGTTCCACGGTCAAAGTTCAGCTAGCGGCCATTTCTCATTATCATGTTGGTCATGACTCTGGGCCTCTTATGTCTGCCAAGTTATGTAAAATCTTCCTAAAAGGCACCTTTCTGCTTAGACCCCCTGTCAAGCAGGCGGTTCCACCATGGGATCTTTCCTTGGTTCTTCAGGCCTTGACCGCTCCCCCCTTTGAGCCTGCGGCCACAGTAGATCTAAAATTCTTATCTCTTAAGGCTGCATTTTTAGTAGCCATTACTTCTGCCAAAAGAGTTTCGGAACTTCAAGCCCTGTCCATGAAGCCGCCTTACTTGATCTTCCATCCGGACCGTGTGTACCTCAGGATCAATCCCTCTTTTCTTCCTAAGGTAGCTTTGGAAGCAAACATTAATCAGTCCATCAACCTCCCCATTTTCTTTCCTAAATATCAGAACAAAGGCGTGTACAAGCTGCATTCATTGGATGTTCACAGGCAGCTTCATTTTTATCTTAACAGGACAGCTGGTCACAGGCAATCCGACCAATTGTTCATTTCCTTTGCCAAATTCAATCTGGGTAAACCAATTTCCAAAGTCTCCTTGTCACGCTGGATTTCCCAGTGTATTCTATTAGCTTACCAAGCTTCCGGGAGGTCCACACCGGACGGAGTCCATGCTCATTCAACCTGGTCTGTTTCTACCTCAGCAGCCTTTAAGGCTAGGATTCCTCTGGATGACATTTGTTCAGCAGCCACTTGGGCTTCATCTCATACCTTTATTTCTCATTACAAGCTGGATATCACGTCTAGAGGTAGAGCATCCTTTGGCTCCGCGGTGCTCCGGAATATCCTTCCATGACAGCCGCCCAAGATTCAGGTAGCTGGGGACTCTGTCCCACAGGTTGCTGACAAATAAATCTCCTACTTCAGATTTAGAAGTTATGTACTTACCATAACGTTCCATCTGAGTAGGTGAATTCATTTGTCTGCAACCATCCCGCCCTCCTATCCCCCTGGCCTTGTCAGTTTCCTGCATAGAATGTGTTACCCTTTGATTAGGGTATTTGATACAGGGCAAACTCGATCTGAGGTCATGTAGGGAGAGCAGGGCATTATGGGTGAGGGGAGGAGCTAGGAGCTCTGATCCATAGCTGGATAAACCATGCCGGTTCGGATCCGATATCAGATCCATACCCACAGGTTGCAGACAAATGAATTCACCTACTCAGATGGAACGTTATGGTAAGTACATAACTTCTAATTCCACACCAGAGGTCAATTCCTCGTTGGTCAGATCCGACCACAAGCTAATCAGCCTAGACATCCACATCCCACCCCCACCCCCAATTAGGGAAACCATCGTAAAAAAGTTCTCTAAAGCCAACTTCACACTTCTTAAGACAGAAGTGGCAAACTTCATGACACCCATGCAGACGGACAATAGAGGTATGACTGCCGAATCCTACACAAATGCACTTTATAAGCACTTACACGAGTGCATGGATCATGCTATCCCTAATAGAACCAAGATGTTATCCTCCAAAAAAGGAAGCCAATCTGGTGGTTCTCTGCCATGAACAAACTCTACAACAGAAGAAAGAAACTGTTGCAAAAAAAGAGTAAAATCCCATGACTGGAGGAACTACCTGGTCAACCTCAGTAAGAAGCTGAGATCCCTCATAAAATCCTCCAAAGCTAGTTACGAAAACAAAATTGCCACTGACTCTGACTCTAAAGACAACCACAGAGCATTCTATAGCTATGTCAAGAATCTAAATGGGAACACTCAGATCTGCTCTGAGTTACAGCACAATGGCACTAAATATACAGAACCAACTGACATTGCTAACATCCTAGCAGATAGGTTCAGTGCTAACTTTACCCCCCACACACCCCGTAGAGGGCCCATCTCTATAATGAAGAATGCAAAGTTCCTATAATCACGGCTGTACAGGTAAAAAAACACACTCTCCAACGCCAAGAACACAGCATCCATGGGACCTGACAATATCCCAGACTGCGTTCTACACGAACTACAGAATGAACTGGCACCCTACCTAAGTACCATGTTCAATCATAGCCTCACCTCAGGCTTTGTACCCACTGAATAGCGCACCGTGACGGTTATCCCACTCCACAAAGGGGGAGCCGCGACGGACCCCGGGAACTACCGCCCCATTAGCCTGACTAGCCTGGTCTGCAAGGCCATGGAACGTATCATCGTGGAACTCATAAACAAAGATATTGCTAATCTCCAAACTCTGGACCCTACCCAGTTTGGATTTGTAAAAGGCAGATCATGTCTCCTAAACCTGATTGACTTCTTTGAAGTAGTCACCAAAGCCATAGATGAGGGTAAAATGGTTCACACAGCTTATCTAGATCTCGCCAAGGCTTTCAACACCATCCCCCACTCTGGAATTATAGATAAGCTCACTAAACTAGGTATAAATCCCTATGTCACAAGATGGGTTGCCAACTGGCTCACGGACAGAACCCACACTGTGAAAGTAGCGGATTCCAAATCCGACATCAGACCAGTGACAAGTGGAGTACCACAGGGTTCAGTCCTGGGTCCTCTCCTGTTTGGTATCTACTTCTCTGAAGTGCAGGCCAACACAGAAGGTCTTTGGCTAACAAAGTTTGCAGATGACTAAAAACTAGGACCCATAATCGAAACTCCTAACGATGTGGACAAACTAGAAAAGGGCCTCACTAAGACAGATACCTGGTGTCAAAGCCATGGCCTGAAGCTCAATGCCAAAAAGTGTATTGTCATCCCCTTTGGTAAAAACTCTGTACCCATGAACTACCACATAGCTGGTAGTCTACTTAATGCCAATAATGTGATGAGACCTTGGGACACAGGTGGACAGTAGTCTCTCCTTTGATAATCACATCGCCACAGTGGTCAGGAAATCCTTCTATGTGGCTCATCTCATCAGAAAAGGATTCTCATCCAGAAAAAAAGAGGTCATTGTTCCCCTCTACTCATCACTCATTAGACCCATTATAGAGTACAACGCCCCTTTTGGTATGTACCTCACAAGACATCTACAACAACTGGAAAGGCCACAGAAACACCTGACAAAGAGGATTACTGGCCTCAAACAGATGCTCTATGCAGACCGTCTCAAAAAAACGACAGCTTTACTCCATCGCATATCGCCTACTCAGGGGCGATCTCTGCCTAACATACAAAGCTATGTCAAACCCAGAGCTGTTGGACATGCTCCACTTAAAGAAATCCCAATCCCTCCGAGCTACATGCTCTAGGGACCTAAAACTTGTCACCACAATAAACAGAACATGCTGGAGGGATAGATTCCTGTCCCAGAGACTTCCCATACTCTGGAACAGACTACCTATCTATGTCAAACAGAGCTCCTCATTAGCACTCTTCAAGAAAAATCTTGATGATTGGATGTGAAATGGGAAATTCACCCCGGGGATCACTTCTGTGGCTCTGCTCGACAGGGGCACAGGAAAATGATTTTCTTGGGTGGCGAAAGCCAGGGTACATTTTTTGGCTAGGCTTGTATGGGCCGTAGAGCCGATAGCCTAGTACCTACCTATGAACCTATGAATTGGCTCCTCATGGCCCCCATGTAGCATCATTTGGCTACAGCCTCCCAGTACTTGCTACATCTGTTTGACCAGCTAGGCATTACAGTGAACTTTCCATAATCCAACCTTTCTCCTTCCCAAAATCTGGAGTTCATCAGAATTCAGTTGGACACCATGTCAGAGATTCCAGCACTCCCACCCTGTCTGGTGCGTTTCATCAGAGCTCACGTTCATTGCTTTCTCGACCTGACTCATCCCCAGGCCCATACAGTTCTCCAAGCCTTAGGGTCCATGGTGGCGGCGATCTATCTAGTGCCATTAGCCAGGTTCTACATGAGGGATCTTCACTGGACTCTTGTGGTTCAGTGGTCTTACATGTGTCATCCAATGTCAGCTCTGATCAACCTCACGCCAGTGTGCAGGTATCACCTCCTTTGGTCTCCCGACTTCCTGTCAGGCAGACCGTTCTCCTTTCTTCTCCCCAGTGCCACAGTGACCATGGACACTTGCCTGTTGTGGTGGGGGGGACATTTTCAGGGACAGACCATCCAAGTCACATGGTCCGAAGCAGAGACCAGTTTGCATATCGATGTCCTGGAGATGAGGGCAGTTCTCCTCTTGTGAAAGCCTTCCAGGACTGCCTTCCTCTGGTGCCATTGCAGTTCACACCGACAACATGGCTGTTGTATGGTAGATCAACAAGCAAGGGAGCACACATTCGTATCTGCTTTGCTACCAGGCCATGAGTGTGTGGAATAGGCGATGGCCTTGGGGTGCTTTCTCATTGCAACACACATTCCCGGGGAGTCCAACGTATTGGCGGACAGGCTTAGCCAAGCAATTCTGAGTCCCTCACAAGTGGTCCTTAAACCCGTCGGGGGCGGAAGAGATCTTTTTTCTCTGGGTCAGCCAAGCTGCGACCTGTTTGCTTCTCATGTCAACCACAAATGCAGCCGGTAGTTTGCCTCGATTCCCCCAAGTGGGAAGTCACCCAGGGATGCCCTGATCCACAATTGGCCCCTGGGTCTCCTTTATGCTATCCACCTTTGCCTCTCATTCCAAGAGTTCTGAAGAAAACCTGTCACCTCAACGCCACCTCAGTCCTCATCACCCCCTTTTTGCTTCGGCAGGTGTGGTTCCCCCTTCTTCGGTCTCATTTGAAGCACCTCTCTTGGGTATTAGATCCCATTCTAGATCTAATTTGCCACCCCTCTCAGCTCCCAATTCCCACCCTACAGACTCTTCATTTGACTGCATGGTTTATCCACTTCGGTAATCCTGAATCAGCCCAGGCTACCTTCTCCTGTTAAGAACATTATCCTGGCCTTTCAGAAGGCTTCCACCAGAAAGATTTATGCCAATAAGTGGAAAATGTTTTCTATTTGGGCTAAGCAGCGCAGTCTTGATCCTGCTTTGGCTTTCATTATGGATATCTTGCTTTTCTTGTCTTTGCTGTTTCAGGACGAAGGTAGCTTCTTGACTGTCAAAGTGCAGTTGGCAGCTATTTCCAACTTCCATGTTTGTGAGGAACCGGCCTTCTCCTCTCGCTTGTGTAAAGTGTTCCTAAAGGGGGTTTTCTTCTACGACCTCCTGTCAAGGATCCTTTCCCTCCTTGGGACCTCTGCTTTTTACTGCAGTGTCTCACAAAGAGTCCATTTGAGCCTGTAGCCACATGTGGTATCAAATTCTTGTCATGGAAGATGGCTTTTCTAGTAGCCATAACTTCAGCTAAAAGAGTTTTGGAATTGCAGGCTCTTTCTATCAAACCACCCTTCATGTTTTTTTCATAAAGAGAGAGTGGCATTTTGAACTAATCCTTCATTTATGCCTAAGGTTGCCACAGAAGCTAATCTGAATTAGTCAGTCCATTTGCCAGTTTTCTTCCCAAATTATGCTAATAAAGGGGAATCTCTCTTGCATACGTTAGATGTGCATAGACAATAGTGTTTCTACGTAGACAGGACAAAGTATTTCCTCAGGTCTGAACAACTATTAGTAGCATTTCTCTTAACAGAAAGGGTCAGGCGGTATCCAAAATAACTATCTCCTATTGGATTTCAATGTGCATTTCCTTTGCTTATTCTTCCAAAGGGTTATCATTACCAGCTGTAATTAGAGTTCATTCCACTAGGTCAATGGCTACGTCAGCTGCCTATCTTGCCTGTCATTTCATAAATGACATTTGTGCGGCAGCCACCTGGTCTTCTCCTCACACTTTTGTCAGTCACTACAAACTTGACATCATCTCCCAGAGCAGGGCTTCCTTTGGCTCCACAGTTCTTTGGCATGTCCTTCCATGAGACCACCCAGGATTCAGGGTAGTTCGGGACTTTGAGCCAAGTGTGAGGAATAGTGACACGGATAACATCAGTTAAAGAGTTATGTACTTAACCATAACTTGGCATCTGTGTGTTATCCTATGTCACTATTCATCACTATCCCTTCTTCTGTCCCCCGTCCTGTAGGATCTAGAGGATGTGGAGATGTCCCATCTGGTGGTCATGGTCTTCCTTTGCTGCTTTCTAGCTTAGAGCAAATTTGATCTGAAGGGTTAGAGGGCAGCAAGGGATCATGGGAGTGGGAAGAGCTCGAGCCTTGAAGCTGTCTGTGGAAAAATTTGCCGTCTCGGATCCAAGATCCAAAAGTGATGAATAGCAACATAGGATAACACAGATGTTACGTTATGGTAAGTAAATAACTTTTTATTCTAACAAAAGAGTCTTGAGACCTATCCTGAATCTCAGCAAACTAAACTAGTTTGTTCAATATTCAAGATTTTGGATGGTCACTGTTCGGTCCATCCTGTCTCTGCTGCTCAAGGGCAATTGGATGTGCTTGATAGATCTTGAAAAGGGTACTATCACATCAAAATGAACAGGTGTTGCAGAAGATAACTGCACTTCCAGCTGGGAGCCAGTCATTACCAGTTCAGAATATTGCCCTTGGGTCTCAACACAGCCTCCAGGGTGTTCACCAAATGCATGGAGATGGTAGCAGCTGACTTGAGACTGCTTGGATTCCAAGTGTTATCATCCCTAGACGACTGGCTCCTAGTTGTGCTTCCATCTAGGCATCACAGTCAATTACAGCAAATCACAACTCACACCTACGCAGAGTCTGGAGTTTATAGGTGCTTGTCTGGACACAACTCAGATCCCAGATCAGAAAGTAATACAAGAATCTGAAGTAGGCAGACTTCATTTGTCTGCAACCTGTGGGTATCGGATCCGACCTCGGATCCGAGCCGGCCTTTCAAAAGCTTAGGCTCTGAGCTCCTAGCTCCTCCCTCTACCCATAACCCCTTGCCAAGCCCTGACTGACCTCAGATTTCGTTTGCCGCTTTCAAGTTGCGACGGATTCCTTGAGCTCCTAGTGCAGATAAGTTTTCTGACAGGAAAATTTTGTAAAATTTAACCTTTTTTGATTATTTTAGATAGAAGTGTGTCTGTTAGGCTTTCCTTCCTCTATCTTTTATATTTTCTTCCCGGGTTTGCGTAGTTTGAGTGGTTTGTGTGTGTTTAGGCCTGTTAGGGCTAGAGTATGTCTGAAGCCCATAAGGCAGTTTTTCTAAGTGCACGAGTGTGGCCATAAGCTGTCCCGGCAGATGGCCACACTCGTGTCATGCTTGGGGTTGAACACCTGTCATCTGGTTGTACCATTTGTGCAGGGTTCAACCCCGAGCTTTGAGGGAGGTCGAAGCTTGTTCTGGCGGGACTTCTCCCTCCAGATACCGCTTGGCTTCTGCCCTTCTACACAGCAAGCAGTTGCTGTGGGCTCTCCTCCCGGCTGGGACTCAACCTCCTCTAAGATGCGGAGGAGAGAGACTTCTAGGGAGAGAAAGAAGGAGAGGCACAGGAGAGGCACCACAAGCGGAGAGCTGAAACCTCTAGTTCGGCTCCTCCATCCAAGCGGCCTCTCCTGTGCCTTCTAGTTCCTCCTCCTCGGCTCCACTCCCTCGGTTCTCTCCTGGGCCTGAGGAGGAGGAGGCTAGCCCTTCAGCGAGGTCCCCAAGGCGGCTCTCTAGGTCCGCTTCGGTGGCCTCGACTAGATCTACCTTCTCCATGAGTGGAGCAGACATGGACCGGATGATGAGGAGATTCATCCAGGCCCAAATGCAAATGGGTGTGCTCCTAGCCCCCCCCCATCCGGGAGGGGCTTCGCCCTCTTTTTTCGCCCTTTTGGCTCCTTCTCCGGCCCACACCATGGGTTCGGAGCTGTCGGCGCCGGGCAGAGTTGGATCCGGGGGTGGGTCGGATCCGATAGGTCGGCGCACCTCGGACCCGTCCCATCCCTTGAGTGCTCCGGGTGCTTCAGACCCGACCTCTCGGAGCCGAGGACCGAGCCTCGGATCCGAGGGAGCTGGTGTGTCTTCGGCTCCGTCTGGGTCGGAGCACACGGTCTCGGATCCGACGGTCTCGGCTCCGGCTCCGATCCGTGCGTCGGATCCAAGTGGGGGTCGGCTCTCGGGGTTCAGAGAAGCTGGCTCCCCCTCGGCCTTCGACGTAATGGAAAGGGCACTGTTGAGGACTTCCGGACCCCCGGTCCCTGCCACAGCTCCATCCCGCACTCCCTTGCAGTTGGGCCAGGCTCCCACCAGCCGGTCCCAGGGACAGCCCGCCTCGATGTCCCAAGTAGTTCCCTTGGAACATCCAGCTGCGGAAGAGTACTCCTCGGACATCCCCCCCGAAGAAGTACCTCAGAAGCGTAAGTGCAAAAGGAGGCACATGGACTCCCCGAGTCCGTTACCGAAGACACAGACTTGGATGAAGGGGAGGGCTCCCAAAGTCACCCCTGAAGGCGTCTCATTTGGAGACATTATGGAAATGTTGAGGATCGGGGTGGTCGGCCCCAAGGCCTCCTCAGGCAGTCTGTGTTCTTGGAGGCATTCGAGGCGGGCCCATCTACCTCTTGGGTGTCCCCTCCTGCCGACCCTCTGGTGGACCTTATATCCACCAGGCGTGGAAGGACACGGACACTGTTGAGCCTGTACCCAAGCGTCCTGACCGTATCCTTTCCCCTCCGGCGGACCGCATTCACTAGAGCAAAGGCCCTCCAGTAGATGCCATGATGATGGCTGCAGCCACTAAGAGGGAGTTGGCCCAGGAGAGTCCCTCTATGCATCCTCCGGGCAAGGAGTCCCGCTCGATGGATCGCATTGGGAAGCGAGTTTTCAGTTCAGCAACCTTCTCTCTGAGAGCGCTGAACTACATGGCACACGTCATCAGGATGCAGCGGGATTTGATTAAAGAATACGCTGCATCTCCCCCAGAGTCCATGTTGGGTGAGGACAAGCAGGTATACTCCACCCGAATGGCCACTCTTAGAGCAGTTTCTAACACATCTATGCGGCTACTTTCTCACGCTGAGGGCCGCTAGAGCCAGCGGAGCAGGCCTAGTCATGAGGCGGCAGGCCTGGCTCCGCCACTGTGATTTCAGAGCCCTTCAAGGCGACTTTCGCGAATGCCCCCTTTGATGGTTCTGCCTTGTTTGGCAAAACTGTTCGCGAAACATTGGTCCAGAGCGAGAAGGATGGGAAGACGCTGTCTGCCGTCGGAGTCCGCTTCTCAGCTCCCCAGAGGTCCTTCTCGAAGAACCAAAAGGGACAGAAGAAGATGTGGTTCCGGAAGTCGCAGCAGTCCCAACCTGCTCCGGATAACCAGTCCTCCCGTGGCAGAGGAGGACAGGGAGGTCGCCGTCCTAGAGGCAGGGGGGCTCCTAGAAACTTTGGGTCCAGAGAACCTTTCTCTGATAGGCCCAGCAGCCCTGAAGGGTTGCCCGGCTGTCCGTCTCTGGAGGCAGTCGGGCGTTTTGAGGCACCTAACTTCTTGGGAGTCCATCACAATAGACCGTTGGGTGCTTCATTATATCCAGAGGTTATACAATTCCCCTGTACAAAGTTCCCAGATCTCGCAGCCTCCCAGATGTACCACCCGACCAAAGGGAGGCAGCAGCTATCGAAATCGGACAGCTGCTAGAAAAAGAGCTATCCAGTCGTCCCCTAGATCAAACCGGGTCAGGGTTTTACTCCAGGTTCTTTTAGTGCCAAAGAAAGCGGGGACTTAAGACCAATCTTAGATCTTTCCCTGCTGAACCTGTCAGTAACCAAGCAAAAGTTCCGGATGGTCACCCTTCAATCTATACTCCCCCTCTTGAGGTAGAACGACTGGATGTGCTCCATCGACCTCAAGGACGCGTACTACCACATTCGCATGGACAGGCGGTCCAGGAGGTTTCTTCGCTTCCGGCTGGGAGCCAGTCATTATCAGTTCAGGGTCCTCCCCTTCGGTCTCACCTCAGCTCCCAGGGTGTTCACCAAGGTACTAGCGGTTGTAGCGGCCCACCTGAGACTCCTGGGATTACAGGTCTTTCCGTACCTGGACGACTGGCTCCTGACGGCATCATCAAGGCATCTTCTGTGCTCAGCCAGGGACTACTTCCTTCGTATAGCCCCAAGGCTGGGCATCACTATCAACTGGGAGAAATCTTTACTGCACCCCACACAAATTATAGATTTCATAGGAGGAAGGCTAAACACCAGGTCAATGCGAGCCTTCCTCACCCCAGACAGAATTTCCAACCTGAAGTGTCATGTCAGCGGTCCTGCAACCATTTCCGACAGCAGCTTCGGTCCTGAGGGCCCTAGGTTCGATGGCGGCAGCTATCCGCTTCTTATTCATGCGTGCATGCGGGTTCTTCAATGGACCCTTCAGGTTCAGTGGTCCCTCTCTATTCCTCTCTCAACAGTCCGATAGCGGTCAGCAAAGCATGCAAGGATTCCCTTCTTTGGTGGCTTCGGTCTCCGGAGCCTCTGACAGGGAGACCTTTTGTGCAGCATTTCCCGAGCCACAGTGACCACGGACGCTTCTGCCTCGGGTGGGGCATTCTGCGGGAAGATTGTCCAAGGCACGTGGAACCCCACAGAGACTTTGCATATAAATGTCCTGGAAATGAGGGCTGTGCTCCTAGCGTTGCAAGCACTTCACAACCTTCTTCCTTCAGGGACTATTGCGATTCAGACAGACAACATGTCGGTAGTCTGGTACATCAACAAACAGGGAGGAACCAGGCCTATCCCTTTGTCGAGAGGCCATGAGAGTCTGGGAATGGGCAATTTCCACCAAACGCTTTCTTGTAGCAACGCACATTCCGGGAAAATCCAACATCCTTGCGGACAAACTCAGTCGCACCATTCTTTCCCCTCACGGTGGTCTCTCAATCCTCAGGTAGTGAAGAAGATTTTTGCCGTCTGGGGCAACCCTGTTGCGATCTTTTGCCTCTCACTCAAAGCCAAATGCGACAATTTCTTCGCTCTGCTTCCCCACCAGGGAATCCCGAGAGGCAGCTGGTGCATGCTTGGCCTCCCGGTCTCCTTTATGCCTACCCTCCACTACCTCTGATGCAGAGGCTTCTGCAGAAAGCCAACAGTTTGGGGAGCAGAATGATTCTCATTGCCCCGTTCTGGCCTCGTCAACCCTGGTTCCCCTTTGTATGGTCTCACAAAGTGAATCCACCCTGGATTCTGGATCCGATCCGGATCTCATCTCCCACCCTCTGGGAATTCGGCCCCAATCTCGCACCCTGAAATTGACAGCTTGGCTGCTCCAGTTCCATCCTTGATTAGGACTCGGTATCTCGTCACCGGTCAAGGCCATCCTAGTGGCGGCTCATAAACCTTCCACTAGGCAGGTTTATCGGAGTAAATGGAAGAGATTCTCTATTTGGGCGGTCCAGAAAGTTTGGATCCTTTTTCAGCACCTATGTCGGCAGTGCTGGATTTTTAACAGACCTCTTTCATCAAGGGGCAAGTTCTTCCACGATTAAGGTACAATTGGCAGCCATCTCTCATTATCACATTGGTCATGAGACAGCTCCCTCATGGCGAAATTGTGCAAAACCTTTCTTAAAGGGATTTTTTGTTGAGGCCTCCAGTCAAAGAGATTGTACCACCTTGGGACCTATCTTTAGTTCTGCAAGCCCTTACTGCTCCTCCCTTCGAGCCTGCAGCTTCTACAGACCTGAAGTACCTTTCCTGGAAGACTGCCTTCTTAGTAGCTATCACTTCAGCCAGAAGAGTGTCTGAACTTCAGGCTCTATGCGTCAAACTGCCTTACCTTTCCTTCTTTCCAGATAGGGTGTGCCTCAGGACCAATCCATCCTTACTTCTAAAAGTCTCTTCAGAATCTAATATCAACCAATCAATCAACTTACCTGTGTTTTTTCCCAAGTACTCAAACAAAGGAGAATACAAATTGCATTCCTTGGATGTTCATAGACAATTACGATTTTACATTCACAGAACAGCTGGTCACAGGCAATCAGATCAGCTGTTCATCTCCTTTGCTAAATTTGCTTTGGGTAAAGCAGTTTCTAAAGTCACACTATCGAGATGGATTGCTAATTGTATTCTGCAGGCTTATGACACTTCAGGTAGACCTGCTCCTCAGAGGGTTACGGCTCATTCTACTAGGGCAGTCTCACGTCAGCCGCCTTTAAGTCCCGTGTGTCATTGGATGATATCTGCTGCAGCCACTTGGGCCTCACCTCATACCTTTATTTCTCATTATAAGGTGGATGTTGTTTCCAGGGAAGAGCATCCTTTGGCTCAGCGGTGCTCGGAACATCCTTCCATGACGCCCAAGATTCAAGTAGCTGGGGACTCTGTCCCACAGGTTGCAGACAAATGAAGTCTGCCTACTTCAGATTTAGAAGTTATGTACTCACCATAACGTTCCATCTGAGTAGGTGACTTCATTTGGATGCAACCATCCCCCTGACCTTTATACAGCGAGTATTTATGCTTTGTTCAGATACTTTATTCAGTATTATATAGGCAAACTCAATCTGAGGTCAGTCAGGGCTTGGCAAGGGGTTATGGGTAGAGGGAGGAGCTAGGAGCTCAGAGCCTAAGCTTTTGAAAGGCCGGCTCGGATCCGAGGTCGGATCCGATACCCACAGGTTGCATCCAAATGAAGTCACCTACTCAGATGGAACGTTATGGTGAGTACATAACTTCTAATTCTTCTCTTCCAGCACAACTAATTCTACAAGCCTTTGGGATCCATAACAGCTGCTATCACCCTCATTCCTCTAGCCAGGTTTCACATGGTAATTCTTCAGTCAGTCCAGTGGTCCATTCTTCAGCATCATTTAACCTCCCCAATCATGATCACACAAGCATGCAAAAATATCTTCTTTGGTTGATTCATTCAGCAAACTTTCTGAAGGTCCTCCATTTGTTCTTCCTCCTGCCCATGGCCACAATGATCATGGACGCCTCCCAACTGAGATGGGGGGGGGCACTGTTTGGGAAGGACAGTCCAAGGTACGTAGTCCTCCAACAGGCCACGAATCCTATCAAGGTCTTGGAAATGTGAGCAGTCCTCCTAGCATTGAAGGCTTTTCAAAATGTTCTCCCCTCCAGGACAACTGCTCTTCAGACAGCCAATGTCAGCTGTCTGTTACAGTAGCAAACGAGGAGGAACCAAGTCTTACCTGCTTTGTTGAGAAGCAATGAATGTGTGGCAGTGGGTGATCTCCTCCATTCGCTTTCTAATAGCAGTACACATTCTGAAGAAAGCCATCGTGCTTGCGGACAGACTAAGCAGGTTAATTCTTATGCCTCGAGTGGTCTCTCAATGGCAATTTAGTGGAGAGGATTTTCCAACGATGGGGCCTACCATGCTGTGAAATATTCACTTTTCCCCTCAACAGCAATTGTACCAGGTTCTTTGCTCTGATTTCTCCAGTGGGGAGTCACTGAGAGATGCTCTATTCCACATTTGGCCCACCGGCCTTCTTTACCATTACCTACCTTAACCTGTCAATCCCAAAATTCTGCAGAAAGCATTCCAGTTAAAGAGCTTCATTATCCTCATTGCTCCCTTTTGGCCTTGTTAGATTTGGTTTCACTTCCTCTAGCCTCACCTCCTATATCTGGCCAGGATACTGTATCCAACTCCAGACCTCCTGCCTCACATAACAGGGATTACTCATCCAGAAATAACAGGCCTAAAACTGAGTGCATGGTTTCTCCAATTTCACTGATTGTTGTATAGCTCAGGCTCTCCTCCCCGGTCCATCATATTGTGTTATCTTCTCAAAATGCTTTTACTAGAAAGATTTGCAAAAGTAAATGGAGGAGATTAGTATTCCTTGCTCTTAACAGGGTTATGGACCCTCTTTCTGATCCTGTACTGGCTTTATTTGATTTTTTTACCTTCAAGTTTCAATGAAGGGTCTAGCTTTTCTACTATTAAGGTCCAGTTGGCCACCAATTTGAATTTCCATTTAGGTGAAAATTATTCTACCTTAGCTTCTTCTAAATTATATATAAACTTTCTTAAATGTGTCATTTACTTAGACCTCTGGTAAAGGATCCTTCCCCTCCTTGGGATTTAACTATTGTGCTATGGGCCCTGACTCAAACTCCCTTTGAACCTTCAGCCAGGACAGATCTAAAATTTTTGTCTTGGAAAACCATTTCTCTATTTGATATCACATCAGCAAGACAAGTGTCTGAACTCCAGGTTCTGTCTTCCAACTCTCCGTACCTGGTTTTCCACAAAAACAGGGTTTCTTTGCAGACCAACCTGTCTTTTTTTGCATAATATAGATTCTGGGTCCATTTACTAGGTCATTAACCTCCCAATTTTCAGTATATGCCCCACCTTTTAGATGTCCCTAGACAACTCCGTGTTTATCTTCATAGACCCAAGGATTTCAGGAAGATTGACCAATTGTTTGCCTTTTTCTCCCCTAACAAATTGGGCAAGCCAGTTTCCAAAGTTACACTTGCCAAATGGTTAACTGATTACATCTGTTTTGTTTATAGTAAGAGGATTATTCTTGCGTAAGCCTGCTAGACCTCATTCCACTATGTCTGTGTTTGTCTCTTCAGCTTTTTGGTCAAAGGCTTCCATACATGACATTTATGCAGCTGCAACTTGGACAAATGCTCACACTTTTGTTACTCATTACAAATTGGATTTGGTTTCAAGGAGCAGAATTGCCTTTGGTTCTGCAATACTCTAAAATATCCTTTCATGAGGGCCAGCCAAGGACCATCTAGCTGGGAACTCGTTTCCATCAGTTGAGGAATGAACAAAAAGGGCAGCATCAGATAAAACGTTATGTACTCACTATAACATTCTCTCTGTGTTACCATTTTCATTCTTCCTCAACTTCCCACCCACTTGCCCCTTTCCTTTTGCTCCTGGAAAGACCTAGAGTTTTTCTTGGGAACCTTTGTTCCTTTTGTTTGAGCTTGAGCTCCTTTTTCTTATGTCTTAATTTCTTTAAGATATTGTCTCTATCTCTAGGGGCAAACTCAATCTGAGGTGTATATTAGGTTGGCGGGGCATTATGGGTAAAGAGAGGAGCTTCAGAGTTTTGCATTTGAGGATGTGGTAGAAGTGTCAGAGTTTAATCTGAGTCAGATCTGAGACACATCAGTTGAAGAATGAAAATGGACAACATAGAAGGAACGTTATGGTGAGTACATAACTTTTTTCTGTCTTCCCTCCTGATCCTCTATTTCTTGCAGTTTATATTGCAGCTGTTCATTGGTCACCTCCTTTGCAGCTAATCTTTATGTTGCACCACTTTTTTTATTTTTAGTTTTTCTGTATCATTGGAGTGTGAAGATATGATGGACTCTATTTCCTCAGTCTTTTTGTAATTTTTTCATCTAATCTGCAAGGGCATCATCTGTCTTAACTACTACCACATAGAGTTTGCCCAGCTTCTCTGCAGTGGAAGCCATTTCTGTCCCTGTTGCCATGTGGTCGTTCTGAGTAACAGCCAGTTCTCACTGTGGAATGATGTCCAAATTGTTTTTCTCTTGGAATGGGGCAGATTTGTTATTTTCACAAGGCTTCTTTCTCCTCTCAGATGTCAAGCTCCTTTCTTGATAACTTTGGTGTACAGTTTAAAGATTATTTTCTGCTGTTTATCATCTGCTGTGATGGGAGAGCACCTCTGATGCTTCCTAACCACTCAGCGCCATACCGGAAGGCCCAGAATCAAGTAGCTTTTGTGCATTTCTTTGAAGATAGACCCACAACGGAACAAACCATGCACTGTGCTTTACATAGACATTGCATAAACAGTGTTACTTGCTTGCAGGAAGATCCTTACAGAGACAGGTTAAGACTCATTTTGTTAGGCAGTGGCTGTCTGTACTGCATGCTTTACAGTTTTTTCTGTCTATAGCAGCCACAGCTGGATGACCTTATGCAGTCTTACACAAAATATTATAATTGGGGCATTCAGTCCAAAGGTTGGCCAGGGTTTAGAAGACTTGATGTTCTTCGTGATTCGCTGTTGCAGTCATTACATTTAGGTAATCTGCTGGCAGGTTGCCCTCAGTCGGCCTGGATTCCAAAGTCTTGGGTCCTGCGTCGGTTGCTGTCTTCTCTTCCATGACGTCAGGTCGTCAGGGGTATAAAACATGCAGCCGACGCCATTTTCTTTAGTTTTTCTTGCCGCGTGGTGCCCGAAGCAGAAGCATTTCGCAAGTGCTGGTCGGCGGACTACTGAAATATTCGCGTTTGAGTTTCAGAACAGAAGTCTTCAATAAAGCTAAGTACCCTGTTGGGGAAACTTTTTTTTGCTTTTTACCGATGTCAGAAAAAGTTAATAATTGCATTACTTGTGGGAAGCAAATACCTCATAAGGATTTCCATTTATACTTTATTCCTTGCCTAGGCCCTGATCACAACGTGCCTGACTGTCAGTTTTGTGCTAGATTTAACCAACGCACTATTAATCATTGGTATATTTTTGCATCTAAATATTTTGGAAACAGATTTAACTACCCAGAGATGTCGTAAAAAATGACAATGAGAAGTATAACCACGATGTAATTCTTCTTCCAACAACTTAGGTATTCAGTAAGCAAACACGATGTAAAACCAGGACCAATTTATTCAGAAAATGATGAGCGCTTTCGCGTAGTACTGGCTACGCTTCTTCAGATAGTTTTTTACAAACAGAGCTCATGTTTAAATACGCAAGTTGGCGGGATCATTTAACAATTAGTGTCACTTATGTAATTAAGTTAAAGTGCTAGCATCAATACCTATCATATCAGCTTTCTTAGGTAGGTTGGTTAATACATTTATTTCTGTTAACTTTCTGTTTCTAGAAACCAACTGTAGGACTATCGCTAGCATTAAATGTGCCTCCGTCGTCACATTTATAATTGTGTTCATGAAAACGCCAAGTTTATAAAATTATAAAATTTAAAAATAAAGTTTCATAAAAGTCCAAGGACAAATGTTATTATTTATATCACACAGAACTTCTTTAGGAGTCTATTAATTCATATTCAACATATGAAAGAATGTACAGTATTATGTAGTAATATTAGATGGTTAGAAATGAAATTATTTTGGGATTATTTATAGTAGAGTATACTTAACGAAGATTCTATGTATAAATATAAGTAAGTAAAGTGTGCGTAGATGTTCTTTAGGATTTTTTGTATTTTTTAAATGTTATAATTTTATAAACTTGGCGTTTTCATGAGCACAATTATAAATGTGACGACGGAGGCACATTTAATGCTAGCGATAGTCCTATAGTTGGTTTCTAGAAACAGAAAGTTAACATAAATAAATGTATTAACCAACCTACCTAAGAAAGCTGATATGATAGGTATTGATGCTAGCACTTTAACTTAATTACATAAGTGACACTAATTGTTAAATGATCCCAACTATTTAAACATGAGCTCTGTTTGTAAAAACTATCTGAAGCGTGAAGCCAGTACTACGCGAAAGCATTTTTTTCTGGAATATTGGTCCTGGTTTTACATCGTGTTTGCTTACTGAATACCTAAGTTGTTGGAAGAAGAATTACATCGTGGTTATACTTCTCATTGTCATTTTTTACGTTTTCCTATCCTTTGGTGAGAGGTACATTAAGCGGAGAGTTGTTTTCCTCTACAACGTACCCAGAGATGTCGTCGAATATCAATCCGACTACCGGAGTACATAAAAAATGCATAGAAAAGGACAGAGAAAGGCAGTCGAGATCCAAAACCGACGAAGCTTCTAAGCCAGTCGCCGGTTCGCCAGTACTCAGTGAGATGCTTTCGCAGCCCTTAATACCCACTACCTTCGAGTCGCAGGCCTCTACCTACACCCATGCCGCAAGATACTCAAGGTATTGGACCGACGGATGTATCTCCCTCGGATGGGTCTTGAGCCACTGAGCAGACACGGGCTTATAAGGGTGTATTCAGACCTCAACATTTTTATATCAAACCGACGAAAGCTGCAAAACCAAAGGCAAAGACACCTTCTAAAGCTAAAAAACCGACCCATGAGCCACGTGCACAGGCCTCTATGCCTAAAAAACGGATGATCAAAATGGCTGAAGACCTTATTACCTTGATCAGGGGTACCCCTCCCCCTCCAGATAAGAGGCGTAGGCAAGACACTGACTATGAATCTTCTGATCAGGTTTTTATTTCTTCTGATTCCTCTTCTGATCAGGAATTATCTTTACCTCCCTATGAGGATTCTGATGCTGAGGAGTCTATTCCATCTGCATCTCCTCCTAAGGATTATTCATTTGGAGAAACCTTGCATACTTTTAGGGAGCATTTTCACTGGGAGAGTCAAGACTTCTCAGAATCAAAAAGGAGGCTCAGGGATTTCCTCCTTCTCCCTCAGCACAAGCCTTTAGCCATTCCCCCTGTGTTAGACATTGTGGATGATGTTTTTTCGGAGTCAAGCTTGACCCTTGACTCTTTACCTCCGGCTCCCAGTAAGCCTGACAGGTATTACAGGGTCCCTGACTCTCATAAATTTTTATTTAGAAACCCTGCTGCTGATCCTGAAACTATTTCACAGGGCCCAAAGGGAGTTAAGGCCTCAACAGCAAAAAACCCTACCCCCTCTGACAGAGATTCTAGGGCACTGGACAGATGGGGAAAAAAGGTTTATACATCTGCAACCTTGGTAATCAGGGCCTTAAACTGTCAATTTCATATGCTTAAGTACCAACAGCATATTATGGGATTGCTGAAACAGAAAATGATGTTGATTTCAGAATGTGCAGAAAATAAGGAATTGCAGGAATTATTGCATGCAGCTGAACAAGTTGGAAAGCATACTTTGCAACGTCATTTTGATTCTTTATAGGCTTCCTTCAGGGCTGCAGTTACTGGATCTGTGATTAGGAGGCATGCCTGGTTAAAGGAACAAAATTTGCATGATCATGTTAAAGCTAAATTGCTAGATGCACCTTTATAACATGATTCTCTGTTTGGTATTAAGGAAGAAGAGGTTTTAAAGAAAATGGAAGACAAAGCTAAATCTATGCAAACTGTTAAAGATTTCTTACAAGTGCAGCCACCTAGATTCAGTAGACACTGGCCTACAAAAAATTGGTTCTTTCCTGGGTCAGACAGAGCTCAAAGGGGCAAATCCAGACGTCCTAAGGGTTCCAGGTACCAGGCTCAAGACTCATACAGGTCAAAGCAATGGGGCGCACCCACCTCCAAATCTGGAGGCGATAAAGCGCAAACCTACAGAAAGCAATCGCAATGACTTCCCTCTGCCTACACCAAGCACTTATCTTTTGGTAGCACCCATAGGGGGGAAAATTAGCACTTTTTGCTCAAAATTGGCAGTTAATAACCCAGGACAGGTGGGTACTGAACATCGTATCACAGGGATACAGATTCCATTTCCACACTCTGCCAATGACAAATGGTTGGCCAGACCTGCCAAAAAAACCATGGGCAGAGGCTCAGAAACAGGTTACGTCCCTCATGGATATGGGGGCCATTCATACAGTACCAGAACAGGAAAAAGGACAAGGTTTTTACTCAAGATTGTTCTTGGTACCCAGAAAGGACAAGGCCTGGCGGCCAATACTGGATTTATCAATTTTGAACACATAATTGGACATTCCAAAATTCAAAATGCTCACTTTGCAACTGCTTCTGCCCATGCTGGGCAAGAATGCTTGGCTGGTGACTTTAGACTTAAAAGAGGCATACTTGCATGTAAACTCAAAAAAGCAGATGAAAAACTGAGCTTAACTCAAACAATGTTCAAAACTCCAATTTTATTAGCACTTTCGGCGAGGTCAGTGCCTCCCCTTCTTCAGACAACAAACAAACAGTTTTACAACCCATTTATACTAGGTTTCAGTGTACAGCATCAATGGGACCGGATGGTGTCCCCGGCTGTGTGCTACACGAGCTAAATGAGGAATTAACCCCGCACATAAGGCAGCTGTTTAATCTCAGCCTTACCACAGGATACGTGCCCAAGGAGTGGCGTACGGCAACTGTGGTCCCACTCCACAAAGGCGCCTCACGGACCCTGGTAATTACCCCCATAAGCTTAACAAGTCTAGTCTGCAAAGCTATGGAGAGGATCATAATGGAGCTCATAAACAAAGATATAGGGGACTTGCAGACATTGGACCCGACCCAGTTTGGCTTTGTCAAGGGAAGATCATGCCTTTTGAACTTGGTGACTTCTTGAAACAGTCACCAAGGCCATTGATGAGGAAAGGCAGTCCATACAGCCTACCTTGACCTTGCAAAGGCTTTCACAATACCCCACTCGGGTATTGTAGAAAAACTACCAGCTTAAATGTAAACCCATATGTCACAAGATGGGTTGCAAACTGGCAAGGCAAGAACCCACAGGGTTAGAGTTGCTGGCGCTGTGTCAGACTCCAAGCCAGTCACAAGTGGTGTCCCACAGGGCTCGGTCCTTGGCCCCTATTGTTTGGCATCTACTTCTCAGAAGTACAGGCCAGCATGGGAGGACTTTGGCTGACAAAGTTTGCAGGCGGCTGCAAACTGGGCGCCATAGTGGAAAGTGCATCGGACACGGATATCCTTCAGAAGGGACTCACGGAAACAGATAGCTGGTGCCAGAGCCATGGCCTGAAGTTAAGCCAAAAATGTATAGTCATACCCTTGGGAAAAACAAGGTAACCCCAAACTACCATATAGGTGGCAATCCACTAAGCACAGAAGAGGTTATCAGGGACCTGAGGACCCAGGTTGACAGTGGCCTTTCTTTTGACACTCACATTGCTAAAGTGGTTAGAAAGACCTTCTACATTGCCCACCTGATCATGAAGGGATTCACATCCAGATCTAGTGAGGTCATTGTTCCCCTGTACTCTTCACTTATCAGACCAATGATCGAGTACAATGCCCCATTCGGGATGTATCTCACCCGACATCTGCAGCAATTGGAGAGACCCCAAAAGTTCCTCACCAAAAGGATAAAGGGACTCCAAAATCTGTCATATGCTGCCAGATTGAAGAAACTCCAGCTCTATTCAGTCGCATACCGTCTGCTCAGAGGTGACATGTGCCTGACATACAAGGCCATGTCAACCGAATTAATGGATATGCTCCACCTCAAAAAATCCAAATCCACCAAAACCACTAGAGCAAGCGACTTAAACCTTAGCACAGATATAAATAGGACGTCCTGGAGGGATAGATTTATCACTCAGAGACTCCCTATGCTGTGGAATAAAATCCCGGTCCATGTGAGGCAGAGCACCTCGCTGACTCTGTTCAAGAGAAATCTAGACCTGTGGATGGGAGATCGTAGGTTTACCCCGGGAATCATCTCTGTGTCACTGCTGGACAGAGGCACAACAAACTAATGGGCACAGTATTTTTTCATATAAGGGGTGGCGTAAGCCACAAAAATTTGGGCTAGGCTTATAAATGCCTTAGGGCAGATAGCCTAGTATAAACCTATGAACCTATTATTCAATTATGTTATTAAGTCTTTTACTTTCATTAAAAAGACGCCGCTTACCAACCAGTTCGTATGAGCCCATAGACTAACATTAACGGAATACCCGTACTTACAAGACCTTAGTACTTGTATATAAAATAAGTATAAATTAAGTATAAATTGATATAACCATCCTAAAGAATAAACAATTCTAAAAAAATCACGTATTTAAAATATATAAAAACATATAAAATGCATAATCTAGTTTCTAAAATTAGAAACAAAAACTATATATATTTATATATGCCTGAGCATGTTATAACTCTATGCGACTAAAATAATAGTCATATCAAAGTAAATAGATTTACAATCAATTTAAATCTCATTTGAACTCTTGAGCTAATAATAAAATCATGTTAAATTCTAAAATCTTACAAGAGCACACTGTTGTCATAATCTCACTTAAATGGAAATATAACAGCCTAAAATTACTCCTACAATGACCTTAACTATACATGTTAAAAAATACCTTATTTCTATTTATTGATAACCATATAACAATATTCCATAACACTAATTCATTTGCATTTATATTGTGTCTTATGTTTTATAAAATATTTTGTTTACCTATGTAAAGCTAGTAGTTTCAGTATACTTTTGATGGATACATACTCATTAAGCCATGGAGGGATATGGGCCGCCATTCTTATTTGCCAAAAAATTTCTTCTACTTCAAGTTGTAGTTGCCAGGGCCCCCCCTCTTACATCTCCTTGACATTGTTGTAATATTAAGAATTTAAACCTATGATCAGGATACTCAATAATATGTCTAGTTAATGCATTTGTTGTATCTCTGCTGTTAATAGCATACTGATGTTCATAGATACGCTGCTTGATCTTCCTCTCCGTTTTACCAATGTAGGCTCATACGAACTGGTTGGTAAGTGGTGTCTTTTTAATGAAAGTAAAAGACTTAATAACATAATTGAATAATTGCACTGAAACCTAGTATAAGTGGGTTGTAAAACTGTTTGTTTGTTGTCTGAAGAAGGGGAGGCACTGACCTCGCCGAAAGCACTAATAAAATTGGAGTTTTGAACATTGAGTTAAGCTCAGTTTTTCGCCCGCTTTTTTGAGTTTACTAGTTTGTTTTGTTTGTCGTGAAGCATACCTGCATGTCCCAATAAGACAGTCGTGCAGAAGATACCTCAGATTCAAGGCTGGCTTTATTGCATTACCAATTTTCTGCACTGCCCTTTGGCTTATCTACTGCGCCCAGGGTCTTTACAAAGTGCCTGGCACCAGTAATTGCATTTTGCAGACAAAGAAGTATTCAAGTATATCCTTACTTGGACGACTGTCTCATTCAAGCAGAGAACAAGGACACTCTTCTACGACACCCGGCATTTGTGAAAAGGCTTCTAGCATGCCTAGGGTGCACAATAAACGAAAAGAAATCACAACTGGTACCCTCTCAAAAGATAACATTCCTGGGTGGAAGCTTGCATACAACTGCCCAGATGACTTACCTCACGCCAGACAGACAAAGGCAACTGACTACTTACTTCAAACTGATGGCAACAAAAACCCAGTCTTCTGCAAGACAAATTCTGCAGGCTCTGGGCTTCATGGCATCCTGCATGCTACTAATTCCATATGCAAGACTGCATATGAGGAAACTTCAATGGTACCTAAAAAGTTTATGGAGTCAACATTCACACAGTCTGGAAACAATGATTCCTCTTATCCCCTGCCTGCAACAGGAGTTTCAATGGTGGACAAAGGCCTGTCACCAAGACATGGGACGGCCCTTCACTCTACCCCTTGCCAGCCAAACCTTAACAACAGACGCCTCAGATTATTCCTGGGGGGCCCACATGGCAGGAAGATGCATTCAGGGCATATGGGCACCAAATCAAATGCATCTACATATCAACCACAAAGAGATGCTAGCTGTTCAAAATGCCCCAACAGCCTTCAAGGACTTACTTCATCCAGGACAACTACTGATAAAGACTGACAACACCACAGTCATGTGGTATATAAATAAACAAGGGGGCACACACTCATACCCCCTTTGCAGATTAGCCATGGCACTGTGGGACACAGCTTTGACCTACCAAATAAATGTTCAAGCTCAATTCCTGCCAGGAAAATAGAACACTCTGGCAGATGACTTAAGCAGAAACCTCATGGATCCTCACGAGTGGAAATTAAATCCACAAGTATTCAGCATGATAACAGAGAAATGGGGGAGCCCAGACATAGATCTATTTGCCTCTCCTCAAAATTATCAATTGAAAAGATTCTGCACAAGGACTTATCACAGACAAGCATAGAAAGTGGATGCCCTATCCTTCAGTTGGAAAAACCTGTCAGTTTATGTCTTTCCTCCTCTGCCTGTTTTACCCAAGGTCCTCCTAAAAATCAGACAAGAGAAGCCAAAGATGATATTAATTGCCCCGGACTGGCCCTGCCAATACTGGTACCCAATCCTAAGGAACCTGTCTCAATACCCAGCTTGGACCTTGCCTCAAAGACCACAACTACTGTCCCAGCAAAACAATCAGATACTGCACAATCAACTACAGACTCTGAACCTGGCAGCATGGCTAATCATGTAATCACACGATCACCACCTCTCAGTAAAGCTGTGATAGATGTCATTTTGGAAGCCAGAAGGCCTAGTACTAGAAAATCTTATGCTGGCAAATGGAAGAGATTCTGATTCTGTGCTTGGAATCAAGCACAAGGAACTGATGCAGCAGAACCACATATTCCTCAGATATTACAATACTTAGCTGAGATGGTTGACAAAGGCCTATCTTTCTCATCAATCAAAATCCATGCCTCTGCCATTTCGGCTCATTACAATACAGAGCCACCAATCTTTTCTCATCCTTTACTAAAGCAGTATCTTAGAGGAGCCAAGAATTTAAGGCCTCCTAGAAGATCACCATTACCTGCATGGGACCTCAATTACGTGTTGGAAAAGCTCAACCTGCCTCCATTTGAACCAGCCGCTACCGCTGATATAAAGTTCTTATCATAGAAGACAGCTCTGCTACTAGCAATTACTTCAGCAAGAAGAGTTTCAGAGCTACAGGCCCTCATGGCTGTAGAGCCTTTTATCATATTTCACCCAGACAGGGTGTCTCTGAGGATAAATCCTACTTTTATGCCTAAGGTGGTTTCCAGTGTGGCTCTTAACCAAACAATTCATCTGCCAACTTTTTATCCAAATCCGCAGAACAAAGGGGAGAGAGTTCTGCATTCCTTGGACGTGCACAGACAGCTAAGATTCTACTTGAGCAGGACAAAAGCTCTAAGAAAAACTGAACAATTACTAATGTCATATGCTGCAGGATCAGAAGGAAAGGCTATCTCAAAGCAGACTAATTCAAAGTGGGTAAGCCACTGCATCCGTTTCTGCTACTTACACCATGGTAAACCTGTTCCCAAGGGGATTAGGTCTCATTCCACCAGAGCTGCAGCTACTTCGGCAGCCTTTCTCAGAGGAGTACCAACCAAAGACATTCTAGAGGCTGCTACTTGGAGTTCTGTTCACACCTTTACAAAGCATTACTATTTGCCTCTCTACTCTAAGTCCAGGGCAGGCTTTTCCACTGCAGTGCTGTAGGGCCTTATAGCCACACCTAATGCTGTTTAGCTCCTGCCTCCCAACCATAGCTTTGGGATTCTACCCAAATGTAATGACTGCAACAGTGATACACAAAGAACGTAGTACAGTTGTGTACACTTACCATCAATGGAGATGTTCGAGTGTATTCACTGTTGCAGTCCAGGTTACCCTCCCTCCATCCCCCTGTCATTCTACAGTTTATCTTTCCTTCTCTATCTTCTGCAGCCTATGTGGTGTATTTGCTTGTAGATGAAGGTAAAGTTTATATTGTTGCATGTATGTATATATATATATATATATATATATATATATATATATATATATAAAATATTGCTAACTTTTTGGGGGCACCTGACATCGGGGGCAAGAAAAACTAAAGAAAATGGCATCTGCTGCATGTATTATACCCCTGACGACCTGACGTCATGGAAGAGAAGACAGCAACCGACGCAGGACCCAAGACTTTGGAATTCAGGCCGACTGAGGGCAACCTGCCAGCAGATTACCCAAATTTAATGACTGCAACAGTGAATACACTCAAACATCTACATTTATGGTAAGTGTACACAACTGTACTTTATAAATGCTTGTTGTAAAGAACCCAGCTCCTCCTCTTTCAGATAACATTTTAATACCCTTTCTAATCTATGTTTCCTGCTAAACAGAGCCTCCGTAGAAAGAGAGGTTAGTTGCATTGCACCTACTGTAAATGCAGATCTTGAATAGCTTGTTTGTAAGTAGGGTGAGGACCCTTCTTATTGGCTTTGGTAATTTAATAGTGTTGGAATTCTGATTTGTGTATTTTTTACAGTACTTTATGTGAATGTTGCATGTTACTTAATTTTGCATGTTTGTATTGCTATCGAGTCCAGTATATTCAGGAAGGATAACTTTGCCAGGTGTAATGATATCTTACTACTTAAGGGGTCTTTTGATAGCACTTTGCCCAATTTTTGTCTTACTACTTAAGGGTCTTTTGATAGCACATTGCCCAATTTTTTTTCTTTTTCCTCTGAGCCTAGTGTGTCCTCAAGATGCAGGAGGTTTGGGTTTTAAAGTCATGACAGGCTGATTTCAAATGATTTCTGTCTGTGCCCTGATGAAACTTTCCCTGTCAGGATTTGGATTTCCCATTTCTGTTTGAAGGAGAAATGGATAAACTGATCAGGGTAGTCTTTGGTTATTCTGGTATCTTAGGAGCCAGAGTTATATCCTGACATAACCAGGACGTGTTCCTCTCTTAGATCATCTGGTCACTATGGTATGTAATGTAAGGTATGTTCGAAACAAATTATTACTGGTATTTGATTTGTAAATTCTACAAACCTTGCATTTATTAAGGAAACTTGGTTGGGCAAAAACTCTGTCCCACACAGTAGGTTTTGTATCCACTCAGGTCTGAATGTTACTGTAATACTTGGGACTTGCTGTTCAGGTACACACAGTGGTAGGGGAGTGACCACTTGTTTTTATTCTCTTTATAAGCTGTAGAAACCTTAGAACGGATATTCCAACTCCTTTGAATTTGTGGTAGCTGAAGGATGAAACTAGATTCCTCCTGGTATAGCCTTTACCATGTTTTCTTAGAAGTTTTTTTTTTTTTTGCAAAAGTTTGTGGCTCTCCTTGTCATAATAGTTCATGAGCCACCTAGATTAGTTCTTAATGATTTTAATGCCTGCGTAGATGATGATATCTGCAAACTTGACATGGAGCTTCTGACTTTAATGGAGTCCTTATTCTTCACCCAGATTGCTTCACCTGCAGTTACTAATATTGTTTGCCTGAAACCACTTATCTGTGATATAGACATCCTTGGAAAAGTGTGTGTAGGCAAGATTTAATTTTGCTAAGTGTACACTTGTACTTATGACTTTCTGTAGCAGTGTTGTAACTGTTTTAGTAACTTGCTCAATCTTTTATGTCAGTACCTTGGTTTATGTATAGTCAGGTCTCTGTTAATGTGACTATAAGGTTTTCGAATAATTGTTACATATTGGAGCCATAATGGCTGGGGTTATGCTTAAAAATTGTCCTTGGGCCACCTTACCTGCCCAATTAAAATATGTAAAATAAAAAAAATGTTTTTCCAGCAGTCACACGCACCTTACTGGTAGTAAATTCTCCATTCAGGAACATCACTTACAGTTGAGATCTCTCATTTTATACCCTTGATATGAGGTATGGTGTTAGACTAGTTTATTGAAATCCTAATTGGATACAGTTGCCTGTTCCCTTGTGTTTTAGTTCTGGTCTGAAATAATGCAGATCATAAGCTTTCAGTGTCTGAGTTGCACAGTTGCTGGTGAATCACAGGGTACGGTTTGGAGATTACATTATGCAAAAATAATCCTTTCGTTCTTTAATAAAAATAAAGAATTCTGGACTTGTTGCCAAAATGGCCTTTGTAGACTGTATTGGATTAATGATGGCTAATCTTTTATAGGTATCGCCCAGTCAATCGTATAGGTGACCAGATGTTTACAAACGGCCAGACTGTGAATCTGCAGGCTGTCTTGAAAGATATTGGTGTTATTCAGAAACTTCTGGCGGTGATTGCGAAAGAGCAGAAAAAGCAGTTGGTACCCGATGGAACAGAAATTCTTGAGGTAATGCTAATCCTCAAGGAGACTGTCATATCTCTCGAAATAGAGGGGTTAGTCAAGTGAATCCCATCAAGTGGTATTAGTGGATGCTTCCTGTTTTAGTAGCTAAACCCATGTAATATGCAAAATGCCACAGTTGTGAAGGCATCTACCTTTTTAAAACTGTATGCTGACAGGGTGTGCTCATTTCTTCAGTCGCTTTAATGTAGTATGTATGCACATCAACTAAAAGACAGAAGACCTTTTCAAGCGCTTTTTGTACACTTTTTACTTGTTTTTGTTACTAGTTAAAGTTCTGGTGCAGTGTCCAGTTTTTTAGTATTGCAGTTGGCTGATTATTTGGATGGGTATTTTTACCTATGCTACAACCCATTTGTCTGCTTAAAAGCATAACATTAGTAAAGCTACTGCTGAATTGTTTTCTTTGGTTGGTAATGTGTAGATGTACCATATGTTTCGAAGGAAATTTCTGTAGTGCAGGAAGAGTTACTCTTATTCCCCTAAATGCTAATCCTCTCCTAAAATAGTCTTACAGTAATGCTCTCCATACATATCTATGTTTTATCATACTAGATCAGTGATGGCAAACCTATGACATGCTTGTCAAAAATGACACGCCATGATGTTTTGGGTGACACAGCAGCACTCACCACAGTGGCATAGCTAGTGGGGGAGAAAGGGTCTAGTGGCACTCTTAAGTTGTTTTTTTTTTCTTCTGAGAAGCTGTTGTGTTTTTTTTTGGCCTGCCAGTTAGTCAGGTGGTGCCATGGTGGCTTTCCGTTTGGCTAAGTTGCACATCATGATGCACACACGCACGCAGCAGGTCAGCAGGAAGCTCTTTAATGGTCGCGCAGTCACCCACCTAAATGTGGAACAGCGCGGGAAAATAGTAGCAGGAACTCCAGACTGAGAAGACAAATATAAAGGAGAAGTACTTAATTAATCAATTTATCTTAGTAAACAAGAGTGCATAAAAAGATGCACATTTTACTGAAGGGGTAACTTGGGTAAATGTTTAATTTTGGTGCTTGTACACATATGAAGGGGTCACTTGAGCAAATGATTCATTTTGGTGCTTGTGCATACCTCAACATTTTACTGAAAGGATCGCTTGGGTGAATGTTTCATTTTGGTGCTTGTACACAAACTAGAAATGTTAATGAAGGGGTCACTTGGGCAAATGATTCTTTTTGGTGCTTGTGCATACTTTAACATTTTACTGAAGGGGTCAATTGGGTGAATGTTTAATTTTGGTGGTTGTACACATACTGGGAATGTTACTGAAGGGGGTCAGTTGGGCAGATTTTTTTATTTTGCTGCTTGTGCTTACTGTACCTGGGCATTTTACTGAAGGATTATCTCTAGGAAATGTTTCATTTCGGTGCTTGTGTGTACTTGGACATACTAATGAAGATGCTGCTTGGAGAAATAATTAATTTTTGTATCAGGGAAGTGCTTATGCATACGTGGTCAGACTGCTGAAGTGACTACCGGGCAAAATATCATTTTAGTGCCTGTGCATACAGAATAGAAATTAATGAAGGGGTTACTGGGGAAAATAATTCATTAGTGTGTCAGGGAAATGCTTTTGCATAATTGGACAAACGAGTTTGTGGATTGCAACTCTAGTATCAAAGGTGAGGCATCTCTTTTAACAATGGATGGTGAGTACTGTACTTTTCACTTTTTGTATGACTATGATGTGTATTATGTTTTATTTTGTGAGGGGGTGGCAAACTCATTTAGCCCCAGGGACACAAACTGTAGCTATGCCTCTAGTTAGCTAACAACAGAATTACCAAAGAAACTGAACAAAATACTAGGAATATGTGGCCCTGTATCTATTTGTAATGGAATGTGTTCCATATTTTTTTTTTCAGTTCAATTCAAAATTATCATTGAAAGTAGGGTAATTTTTTGGTGCACTATTTTAAGCCCATTTATCAGTGCACATATAATTTTCTCCATAGTAAGTCACAGATTTTTCTTTTACTTTTATAATACATAGCAGCACACATGACTGGACTGTATTTTTTTTTTTTTTTAATAAATTAATTTTCTCTTTCTCAAGGGGAGGGCAGGGGGGTGACAAGCTAACAGAGTCAAAATAAGCATTTTCCAAATTTTTGACACCCTTTGCCCAAAATGTTTGCCATCACTGTACTAGACAGTACTGATGCATTTCTTTGCTGTGCTTGCATATAAATATCTCCCATCTTGTCTATATGTAGTTGCAGTTTCCATTCAATGCGATCATGTGTAATTGAAACCTTCCTCAGGTCAGAATGAGCACCACTATGTTAAGGTTAAATTAACAGAAGATTCCTTGTTTAATACTGAGCATATGTAGTCTAGAGTCATCTACCAAAGATAACCCACATATCCTGTTAGTTTAGTGATTATGGTCTTTCTTTCCATTTGTATGCTGTGAAATGAAGCAAGGCTTCTTGGCATAAAGAAGCTGTAATCAGTGTTTGCAGCAGCAGATAATGTGTACACACCTTACAGATTCTCCACCATCCCTTCCCTTATTCCTTTAAACATTGTGATTATATAACTTGACAAGTCTCTTCAGTGCAAAGAAGAGCCTGCATGCCATCTGTCCTCAGTGACTCACAGTAGGGCTGATTTTTTTTTATATTCTGCCTACTTACACCGTGGTAGCTAGGTCTGAAAATCCGTTTGCCATTCATCCTAGATTATCCAGTACTTTAATGTTGGTAGCTCTGTTGTTGATTTAAATTGTACGTACAGGTGTGCTTCTAAGCCATTGAAAACCCTGTATACTAAACTTATTTTATTTAAAAATGAATGCATTAAACTAAACATTAAGAAGTTAAGAATTACATGTAGCTCAACATACAGCATAGTTGTGTTCCTCATTGTCATTAAGAAGGGCAAAGCTCAGTACATGCATTGTTAGTGTTCTGTAGCAAATTACTTTCACAGTAGTTAGGAATACTTTGCGTTGTTTATTGGAACAATGCATGCAATCAGCAGGTATGGCTCCAAAGAGGGCCTTACTGTCTTAGAAACTGTAGTTAAGTTTTGGAAGCTACCCTGGAAAAGTTCAAATGTACTGTGGAAAATATGATTTTATTGTCTGTAATTTTATACTTATGTTGACTAAACCACATTTTATTTGAATTAACATTTTGTAAAATTTCTTACATAAAACAAGAGGATAGATTTGATACAGGAAGGTTAGAAATAAAGAACAGCACACAGCAGAAGTGAGAGTGCCTGTTGGCTGGTACATTTTTACAAAGAGCCTGAGAAAGCATTGTGTTGTAATACTGCCCGCATACTAATAACAAGTGAAATTAACAAACATCAATAGTTAAAAGTAAGCTTTGGGCTGAACTCTCATCCAGTATATGTTGAGTGAATAAGTATTGTTTCAACATATGTGGCTGCCTTTTATATTTTCCAAGTTCTGAGGTCAAGAAAAGGCAGTGATTAACCGTAACTGTATCCTTTCAGAGCTAGTTTTGGGAGAAATTAGTAGATTGTCATGATCCAGTTTACTTGTAACCTGTTTTTTTTTTGTTATGTTTTAGTCAATTAAAGACAAAGAATAGGTTCTCAATTAATCTGGTTACTAGTTGGAAAATATCAGAAAATAAATGTAATGTCTAACAAACAGTCAGTATGGACCTTAACCTATCAAGGCTAACACAAAAAATGGATATTTGTTACTACAATTCTCCTGTAACGAAATCTGTTGTAGTAACCAACCCTCAGAACAACAGTTTGAGGCATACATACCTTTAAGGGTTAGAGTTTGTCTGCTTTTAAGAAAAGTGTTGAACAATTAGGGAGTGCATACACACCTGGTGTATGAATGTCTTAAGGACACAGAATGTAATATTACCTGTATATATTTTTTAAGCGTCTTTATTAAATGTGACATTAAAAAGTGGCATAGGTGGAAAAGAAAACAATTTTTCAGCATTTTTCATTCATTATACATTAAGTATTTATTCTGTTTCTTTTTATCCATTACTGTGCACTCTCTAATGTTACAAAAACTGCTCACTTATGCCTTCCCTTAAACCTCACTTCCACCCTCATCATTGTTCTGCTTGTAATTTGGTCCTTCTCTTGTCTAAAGATACCATCTCCGATTCTTTCATCTCCTTTACAGTATGCAGCACTTCCAATATAGTTGGTTTAGAGATTGATTTCCATTTTCTAGTAATTGCATATTTTGGCAACACATATTATTAAACTTACTAAGGCCTTACTGTGTCAAGGCAATTCAGATCCCATGTCCCAAAGTAATAATTTCCTCAGTGCCAGCCATTTGTTCCCGTAACATTTCTGACAATTTTTAAAAGTTCCCTACAGAGTACACTGCCAACTTGTTACACTCCCAAAAAATACATTCCCAGTTGTCTTTCTCTTTTCCATCACACCTATGGCATTTGCTGTCTGCATGAGTCAGAATTCTGTTAAGTCTGCTTGAGGTATAAAAATATCTATGTTTAACACTTCATAGCAAAAATCCTAACCTTTCTGGACTTAATTGCATACTTGGGAGCCATATAGATGTCTACCCATTGTTACTTTGTAAATTGTCTTTTCAGTCTCTTCCCAATCTTTTCCAGCCTCCTCTGTTTGATTTTGTTATAGTTAACTATGCAGTGTTTTGCATGCCCTACCGATTATCCATTTTTTAACTGTAGTTTTTTTCCACACTCTAGTAAAAACTCTACTAGATCTGGTCTTTCTCTTGGAAATCACTACTCTCTTTTTGTTTGCCTATACTCTATCAATCCCTGGTAAACAAAGCAGTCTCCAACCTGTACTTCAGTGTGCTTTATCTAATTTCAGTCTATTAACTTTCCTTCTCTAGTTATCTGCCCCCAGTACCTTGGTTCCTTTTCAGTTTTCTTCAGTAAATTCCGTCCCCCGTGCCAATTTTCTGTATCTTTATTTGCAGTCATCCTTTTTGCAAAATCTCTCCTCTTCATTCATGTGTTGGCTTAGTTCTTAAAACACTTTCTGCAACTATAGGAATGTTATAATCTGTATGTTTGTTATGCTCCTTAAGGATCTGCAACCAAAATCCTGCCATCTCATTTCTCAAACTACACCCCCATTTCATCATAGATGAGATGGCTCGCCCTTGTGTAGTGGGATAACGGTTGCACCCCTTCATTAGTTCACCACAAAGCCTGTTGACTGGTTAAGTAGTGGATGTTCATCGTGTTACCCTGCTGCAGTCATCACACTTGGGTTATCCTGTCGTCAGGCGGTCCCGCAGTCGGCCTGAATTCCAAAGTCTTGGACCGGCGTCGGTTGCTGTCACTTCTTCCCTGACGTCAGTGCGCCAGGGGTATATATATTGCATCCGACGTCATTTTCTTCAGTCTTTCTTGCCGCGCGGTGCCCGAAGCAGAAGCAGTTTGCAAGTGCCGGTCGGCCGACACCTGAGATTTTCGAAGTCGAATTTCAGATCCGAAGTCTTCAATAAAGCTAAGTACCCCGTTGGGGAAACTTTTCTTGCCTCAGACCGATGTCAGAAAAAGTTAACAATTGTATTTCTTGTGGGAAGCAAATACCTTGTAAGGATTTCCATTCTTACTGCATACCTTGCCTAGGCCCAGACCACGACATCACTGGTTGTCGTTTTTGTGCTAGGTTTAATAAGCGTACTATAAAAAGACGCTTTGATTTCGCATGACACTACTTCGGTAGAAAATTTAACTACACAATGCCGTCGGAGCAACCGACTACCGGCGTGCACAAAAAACGCAAGGATAAGGACAGGCAGCCTAGACCCAAGCCAGACTCCGAGGCCTCGGCTGGACCGTTCTCTGGTTCACCGGTCTTCAGTGAGGCTCCGACACAGCCCTTGACTACCGCAGATCTGGAACCCAAGACCACTTTGGAGCCTTTGATGGAGAGTGCTAGGCCGACGCAGCCATTTTGTTTAGCCCCTACCGACGACACTGCAGAAAGAGATGTCGGTGCTGCAGAAACGCCTTCGGTTTCTGAAGGCGTTTTCAGACCGACGACGCTCACCATAAAAACATATCCTAAGCTTAAGACTCCTATTAAACCTAAAGACTGCACTTCAGTCTCCAGTTCAAGGCCCCATGCCTAAGAAACAGATGCTCAAAATGGCTGAAGATTTGATCTCTTTAATCAGGGGTTTCCAACCCCCACCCGACAAAAGGCCTAGACAAGAGGAAGATTATGCCTCCTCTGATGAAGTGTCTATTTCCTCAGGCTCCTCTGAGGACCAAGATTACTCCTCCTCCCCTTATGAAGATTCTGATGCTGAGGATTCTATTCCCTCAGCTTCTCCTCCTGAAGCCTACTCCTTTGGGGAAACTTTACACACTATGAGGGAACATTTTCACCGGGAAGGTCAGGACTACCCTGACTCAAAGAAAAGGCTCAGAGAGTTTCTTTTACTCCCCCAGCACAGACCACTTGCCATCCCCCCAGTTTTAGACATTGTGGATGATGTTTACTTAGAATCCAGTTTGAACCCAGATTCTCTGCCTCCTGCTCCAGCCAAACCTGACAGATACTATAGAGTGCCTGATTTCCACAAATTCCTTTATAAAAGCCCTGTTGCTGATCCAGAGACTATCTCCCAGGGTCCCAAAGGGGCTAAGACTTCTATGGCAAAAAATCCTGTACCCTCTGAAAGGGACTCCAGAGCACTAGACAGGTGGGGGGAAAAGGTTTACACCTCAGCCACTCTAGCTATGAGGGCACTAAATTGCCAATTTCACATGCTAAAATATCAGCAATTTCTAATGTCTCAGTTAAAACAAAAAATGAGCACACTCCCTCAGCAGTCTGAATTGAAAGAAATGCAGGATCTGTTGCATGCAACTGAACAGGTGGGCAAACATACTTTACAATGTGGGTTTAATTCTTTGGAGGCTTCCTGCAGAGCAGCTGTCACTGGGTCTGTTATACATAGGCATGCTTGGTTAAAGGAACAAACTCTGCCTGATCATGTTAAAGCAAAGCTTCTAGATGCTCCCTTACAGCAGGATGTTCTTTTTAGAGTTAAAGCAGAACAAGTCTTATAGAAAATGGAGGATAAGGCAAAATCTATGCAGACAGTCAAAGATTTTCTACAGGTACAGCCCCCTTGCTTCAGCAGAAATTGGCCAACAAAAAATTGGTCCTTTCCAGCTACTGACAGACCACAGAGTGGTAAATACAGACGTCCAAGAGGCAGAGGACAACCACAAGCCCAATACAAACCTCAACAATGGGGCACTGCAACACAGAAGGGAGGAGAAGACAGGTCCCAAACTACCAGAAGGTAAACTCAATGACTTCATCTGGCCAAGCAACACTCTTGGCAGCCCCCTTGGGAGGAAAACTCGCACTTTTTTCAGACAACTGGCACATTGTCACAAAGGACAAATGGGTCCTAGACATAATTTCACGAGGATACAGATTCCATTTTCACACCTTGCCAATGAAAAGAGGAATGCCAAACCTGCCACAAAATCAATGGGCAGAGGGACAAAAACAAATTACAGCTCTCATGGACATGAGAGCCATTCAACTGGTACCTACACGAGAGCAAGGCCAAGGATTTTACTCAAGACTCTTTCTAGTTCCCAGAAAGGACAATGCCTGGAGACCAATTCTGGACCTTTCAATTCTAAACACCTTCTTACAAGTACCCAAATTCAAGATGCTAACACTACAGCAGCTTCTTCCCATGTTGGGCAAGAAAACATGGCTAGTAACGTTGGACCTCAAGGAGGCATACCTGCATGTCCCTATCAGACAAAGTTGCAGAAGATACCTCTGTTTCATTGCAGGTTCAACCCATTACCAATTCTCTGCACTGCCCTTTGGCTTATCTACTGCGCCCAGGGTCTTCACAAAATGCCTGGCACCATTAATTGCATACTGCAGACAAAGAGGAATTCAAATATACCCATACCTGGGCGACTGCCTCATCCAAGCAGAAAGCAAGGACATTCTCTTACATCTGGCTTTTGTAAAACATCTTCTAATTTGCCTGGGGTACACAGTAAACGAAAAGAAATCAAAACTAGTACCCTCACAAAATATGACATTCCTGGGTGCCAGCTTGAATACAACGGCCCAGAAGGCTTATCTGACGCCAGACAAACAACTACAACTGACTCAACATTTCAAAACAATGGCAGCAAAGACCCAACTACCTGCAAGAAAAATTCTGCAGGCCTTGGGCTTCATGGCATCTTGCATACTACTAATACCATTTACAAAGCTGCATATGAGGAAATTACAGTGGTACCTAAAAAGTGTATGGTCTCAACACAGCCACAGCTTGGACACAATGATATCTCTTATTCCCTGCCTACAACAGGAGTTTCTATGGTGGTCACAGGCATGCCACCTCAACAAGGGTCAGCCTTTCACCTTGCCCCCAGCCAGGCAAACTATGACAACAGATGCATCGGACTACGCCTGGGGGGCACACATGGCAGGACAGTGCTTTCAAGGCATATGGACTGCAGATGAAAGGAATCTGCACCTCAATCAAAAAGAGATGCTAGCTGTACAGAATGCTCTGACAGCCTTCAAGAATCTATTACATCCAGGACAACTTACAATAAGGACGGACAACACCACAGTAATGTGGTACATAAACAAACAAGGGGGTACACACTCCTACCCTCTATGCAGGCAAGCAGTGACCTTGTGGAACACAGCTCTGGCTTATCAAGTTCAGTTACAAGCTAAATTCCTGCCAGGAAAAAAGAACACATTGGCAGACAACCTCAGCAGAAACATCATGGATCCCCATGAGTGGAAACTGGATCCACAAGTATTTGCAATGATAACTCAAAAATGGGGCCTTCCAGACATGGACCTGTTTGCCAGTCCTCAAAACTATCAGCTAACAAAATTTTGTACAAAGACACTTCACCATCAAGCTTGGAAAGTGGACGCACTCTCATTCAGTTGGAAAAACCTGACAGTATATGCCTTCCCTCCATTGCCTCTCCTCACAAAGGTGCCTCTGAAAGTCAGAAAGGAGAGACCACAACTGATACTCATAGCCCCAGACTGGCCACGCCAGCACTGGTACCCACTATTGAGGAATATGGCCCAGGGCCCACCTTGTATTTTACCACAAATTGCCCATTTGCTCACACAGCAAAACAATTAGATTCTTCACAGCCAGCTCAAAACCTTAAATCTGGCTGCATGGCAAATCACCTAAGCATCCAGCCAGCTCCGCTTTCCCAGCAGTTATGGATGTTATTCTGGAAGCTAGGAGGCCCAGCACCAGGAAGGCCTACTCGGACAAATGGAAAAGGTTTTGCGCCTGGAACCAAGCTAAAGGCCAAAACACACTTCAGCCTCACATGCCCCAGATTCTACAGTATTTAACTGAGATGTTGCACAAAGGACTTTCTTTTTCTTCCATTAAAATCCATGCATCAGCTATTTCAGCCCACTACAACACGGATCCACCCTTATTTTCACATCCACTTCTAAGGCAGTTCCTCAGAGGGGCAGAAAACATTAGGCCCCCCAGGAGAGCACCTACACCAACATGGGACCTCAGTTTTGTTCTGGAAAAACTTACGCTACCTCCCTTTGAGCCAGCTTTCTCTGCAGATCTACAGTTTCTATCATAGAAGACTGCCCTGCTGCTAGCAATAACTTCAGCTAAAAGAGTCTCAGAGCTGCAGGCACTAATGACAGTGGAATCTGTCCTCATTTTCCATCAAGACAGAGTTTCTCTACAAACTAATCCTTCCTTCATGCCTAAGGTGGTTTCCAGTGTGGCCTTAAATCAAGCCATCCACTTACCCACCTTCTTCCCAAATCCACAGAACAAAGGAGAAAGACTCCTGCATTCCTTGGACATTCACAGGCAACTTCGTTACTACTTGGATAAAACTAAGGTTTTCAGAAAATCTGACCAGCTCTTTGTATCCTATGCTACAGCTTCATAAGGGAAGGCTATATCAAAACAAACCATTTCCAAATGGATAGGACATTGCATTTGTTTTTGCTATACCCATCATGGAAAACCAGTTCCTGCTACCATTAGGCCCCACTCTACCAGGGCAACAGCTACATCTACAGCTTTCCTCAGGGGGGGTTCCAACCAAGGAGATTTTGGAAGCTGCAACTTGGAGTTCAGTACACACCTTTACCAAACACTGTCACTTACCACTTTACTCTAAGACTAGAGCTGACTTCGCCACTGCAGTTTTGCAGGGCCTTCTAGCCTCCTCTAACCCTCTATGACTCCTTCACCCATCCTTAGCTTTGGGATTCTACCCAAGTGTGATGACTGCAGCAGGGTAACACGATGAACATAGTACAGTTTTGTACCTACCATAAATGTAGATGTTCGAGTGTACAACCTGCTGCAGTCCAGGTTACCCTCCCTCCATCCCCTCTGATCTAACTGGCTAAATCTCTACAATACCTTCCTGATGTATTTGCTTATAGCTGGAGGGATTTTGTGTTTGTGCAAAAATTGCTTAATTTGGTACAAATTACTGACCACCTTTTTGGGGGCACCTGACATCTGGGGCAAGAAAAACTGAAGAAAATGGCGTTGGATGCAATATATATACCCCTGGCGCACTGACGTCAGGGAAGAAGTGACAACAACCGACGCCGGACCAAGACTTTGGAATTCCGGCCGACTGCGGGACCGCCTGATAACAGGATAACCCAAGTGTGATGACTGCAGCAGGGTGTACACTCGAACATCTACATTTATGGTAGGTACAAAACTGTACTTTCTAGTGAGCCCAGTAGTTCATGCCTCACGCTATTAAGGAGGCATCTGGAAGATATTATCGGAGCACATCAATGTAGTGGTCTTGGCCATGACGAGTGCTTTGAGGACCTGTTCCCTAGAGAGAGTTGCAGGAGTTATGGTTGTGGGTATTTCCTGAGGAGTGTTTGAGGGAGGGGGGTAAAACTGGAGCGGAATTTGTAGGCCAGTAGATTCGCTACATCTTGCATCTCAGTACAGTGTTTTCCATTTACAGTTAATTCAGAACATTGCTGTGTATAGCCTTTGAGGTTGTGGACATAGCTGGAGAAAGCTTTGGGATTGTCCTTGGCCTGCAAGACTATTTTTTCCTTAAAATTGGCTTTGGTAGACTTGATAAGCCCCCTGAGTTGCTTGTTTAAATTGATGAGGGAGTTTTCACCATGCCGAGCATTTTACCTCCTAATTTTCACCATGATTTATATAATTTTGTTGTACAACCATTTGATGTTTAGATTTTACCAGACTGGCTTGTTTTTGAGTTGGTCCTGCAATTCTACAGGTGGATAGAGCTGTTAATACGACTATATAGGGTTTCTGTGAACAATTATGTGTAGACAGCAGTGTTCTCCAGACTTTATATTTTTGGGGGGGTGTAGAAGTTTGACAGGATCTCAGTTGTAGAAAGTTTGCCTTAGAATAATTCTTAAAAGTTTCAGGGTTAGCTGGGGCCCCATATTTTATTTTTATTCCAAATGAGACAACTTTATGGCTCTACCTGACCAGTGAGAACAATGTACTAAGGATTTTGCAACTTTCCCCCATGTTTTTGAGGATCCCTAGTGGGCATACAGACTAGCTATTCCATTGTATTTGTATTTATAAGTCCAGGAAACTCTCAGCATGCATGTTAGGGATCATGTACGATTCCTAGTCTGTATTTAGGTAGTTAGTCCCCCATGAATATGGTGTTGAGGAGTGTCCGTAGTACATTAAGTACATTATATGATTTCCCTGGGTCATGGAGTGGGACCTACAGCTTGCAAGGTTATGATATAGTTTGCCTATGGTAATTTGAATCTGGAGAAGCTCAAGTGCATACATAGTACTAATTGACCAGCCTTGAGGTGCAGATGGTTTTGATGTAAATTGAGATACCTCCTCCTTTTGCCTCTTTCCGTGCCGTAGGTGGTCTAAACATATGGAAGGCATTGTAGCCCTGCACTGCTGGAATGCTCTACACAGCTTTAAACCAAGTCCTCAGTAACTGCACAAATGTCTCTATTCTCCAGGGTGAGGAAGACCCTGCAGGTGGTGGGGTTTCTTTTTTTAGGCTCCTGGCTTAACAGTAACACCTTTAGATGTTTTTGTGGTTTTTGTTTGCCAAGACAGAAGTTTATCAGATTGGCAATTCCTAAAAAAGGCACTATGCGGGAGAAGAAAGTTTTTTTTTTAAACAAGAAACATCTTTATTAAATTATCACTTATGACACAGGCAATCCTACATTTATATAAATGAAAAAAAAAACATATTGACACAGTCCTAGTTTGCAAGCATTTTACATCACAAACCATACTGACACAATCCCAGTTCTAAACATTATACATCACTATAGTTTACCCAGCCATTGTTAGTCAAACATTACATATCTCATTCAAGTCCTGCCTTCTTTTAAACATCATTCTTCCCTTGTATGTATTGTTCCCACAATTCCTATTTTTTCCTATGTAATTTGCTCCTACCCTTTTCTAAGGGTCTTAATTCCAGTTGTTTTACGTCTGTTACTATATTCACTACTTCTACTTCAGTTGGTTTAGACTTTGATTTCCATTTTCTAGTAATTGCTTTTTTGGCAGCCACCATAATTAGACTAGGCAAGGCCTTACTATGTCTAGGAAAATTCCGGTTTTGTATCATAGCTCAGAAAAATCATTTCCCTAGTTACACCAATTTGCTCACCCAGCATCTCTGATAGAGTAGGCTGCAGAGAATCTTTAAAGTCTGCCAACTCATTACACTCCCAGAAAATATGCTCCCAATTACCTCTTTCTTCCTCATTACCCCACCAACATTTTTGTCTTCCTGAGAAAATTTCTGTGGAATCTACTTGGGGTATAAAAATATCTGTGTAAACACTTCCAAGCAAAGATTGTAAATGTTCTAGATTTTGTTGCATATTTGGGAGACATGCATATATCCCCCATTGCTTCTTTGTGAATTGCTCATCCAATTTATCTTCACTATATGAAAGCCTAAAGGGGACACATACATATCATCCCTGGCGAAGCAGCTTGGTCTGTCTACTGTGCCCTCCCAGGTTAACAAATGTTGTACCCCCTTTGAATGACACCAAAAACTAAGCCAAATATTAAAGTTGATTATCTTATGTTTGTACTGTGGCATCATCCTTGGTAGAATGCTGCTCAGTTCTAGGCTCATACCATACTGGGGGACAGAGTCAGAGAGCTCCGTCATGTTTCTCTTCATATAGTTCAAGGAGGTTCGTCTCCAGTTGTTTACTTCCACATATCCTATGACGGAGTCAAACCAGTACTTATGGTTCAATGACCTGAGTGCGTGCATTATCACTGTTCTGTTAATGGTGTCAAATGTTTGCCTCCTCTCCCAAAAAAATGTTGATCCACATCTATCCTTTTCTTTGCTAGTATAGACATAAATACTTTCTAATAATGGTTTAAAATTGAAATGGGTCTACAGGCTCTTTATCCTCTTTTGGTAGTACAGCAATCCCATCTTTCTTCCAAGAAGTGGGTTCTTCCCCCCCTTTTAAAATACTGTTGAACAAAACCTTCCACTTTCCATATTTTTATCACTTTCTTCCTCCTAACTTCCAGATATGTGCTTATTCCTGGAGACTTCTCTGTTAATTGAATATACTGCACCATTTTTATCTAATATCTTCCTGTTTTAACTGTTAATTGTTGAGCCTCATCTTCCTCTGACCTTGGCAAGATTATGCCTGTCATAAATATTTTCATTTATGTCTTTTCTTGGTTTCCACATTCCTCTGCTTTATACATATTTTCATAAACTTTCATAAATATGTCTGATACCTCTTTAGGATCAATAGTTATTTTCCTTGTCATTGAGAGAAAGTAGTTGCTTAGCAGCAATATTTCTAAACTGATGTATATTATCCAAATGCTCCCTTATTTTCATGTTAGTGCTCTGCAGTTGGTTCTCTTGTTCTGTCAGCTTTCCCTTATTCTGTAATACTTTAACCTTTGTCAGCCCTTCTAAATAAGTTGTATTACTTCTTTCCCTTATCCCTTTCCCTTTTGTTTTAACACTTCATTTTATCTCACTCACTGGTGTCTGTAGTCAGGGTGTTATCCTTCTGTGCCACTGGAGTGGCATGTATAGGTTGATATGTATGAGAGGTCATGTATGATCCAAGCAAGGAGAATTGTGTTGAAGACCTTGGCTATGTCTGCATAGGCAGAATGGACTTGTATGCCCCTTATCCATGGCACCCATAACTCTTTTGAAGAACTCAACCAGATTAAGCAGGCATGATCTTCCTTTTGCAAAGCTGAACCGGTATCCACCCAGAGTATAAGATCACCTGTGTTGTTTATAGGTTATGTATAATATGATTCATAACCTTGTAAATAATACCAGTGAGACTAATGGGCCTGTAATTCTTCCATAGGTTCATAAGAGTTTACTAGACTAACAACCACAAGGACCTTTTTAAGCCTAGCCAAGTTTCCCAAATCTCTGACAAGTTCTTGGACCCTTGGTAAGTGTAAGCAGAGCATTGGGAGATGAAACATTTTTACAAGCAAGGGGCATGGAAGATGAGCCATTTACATGCTGCCTTTGTCCGTGTGTGTTAATTCTGTAGGGCTATGGGTATGGTCTTTCTTCTGCACACCAACCCTATGCGATCATAAACATTGTGAATACTGCTCATAGTGTGGTAGTATCCTGCAAGTTGTATTGACTGAAACAGTGAGATATCATTAAAGGGATTTGGAGCTGCTTGGAATGTAGCAGGAAAGGGTTAAGGCAAAGAAAAGAGGGGTAACTGCAAGGTGCCATTTGCAATATGTGGACTCGTTAAACGGTGTGTTTTCTTTAATCACTATCTTCATTTGTACCAGTTTACTCTGTTTGAAAATTGATGTACCTTATAACACATTATCTTTTTGTCACACTGCACTGTTTTCACTGGTTGAAAAAGAATTGTGTCTAGCTAATTAATGGGTGGGGCTGAGAAGCAGTAATCTTAGTTAGCTGGGAGTGCTGTGAGGTACTGCTGGTGTGTGACTGGATGTCCTTCGTGTTTCATTGTTGCAGTCATCACATTTGGGTTATCTGCTTGCAGTTAGCCCTCAGTTGGCCAGATTATCAAAGTCTTGGGTCCTACGTCGGTTGCTGTCTCATCTTCCATGATGTCAGGTAGTCAGGGGTATAAAGCATGCAGCCAATGCCATTACATCAGTCTTTCTTGCCATGCGGTGCCCAGAAAAGGAGCAGTTTGCAAGTGCCGGTCGGCCGACTCCTGAAATTTTCATTTTCGAGTTTCAGAACCGAAGTATTCAACTAAAGCTAAGTACCCGTTAGAAACTTTTGTTGCTCTAAACCAATGTCAGTAAAAGTCAATAATTGTATTTCTTGTGGAAAGCAAATACCTCATAAAGATTTTCATTCGTACTGTATTCTTTGTCTAGGCCCTGACCACTACGTACCTCGCTGTCGGTTTTGTGCCTTATTTAAACAACAAACTATTCGTCTTCGGTATATTTACACTTCTAAATATTTTGGTACTCTGTTCAGTTATCCAGATATGTCTTCAGTAAGCCACCCGACTACCGACATTTCAAAAAAACGCAAAGATAGAGACAGGCCACCTAGGTCCAAAGCTGCCAACGATGCTTCTCCTAAGCTAGTTGTCAGTTCGCCAGTACTCCGTGAGGTGCTTTTGCAGCCCCTGATACCCACTACTTCAGATTTGCAGGCCTTTACTGAGACCCACACTGAGTCTGGTATGCTGCAAAATGCTTCAGCTGTGGAACCTGCGGATATCTCTGCGTTGGATGGGTCCAGAGCTGCTGTGCAGGCACCGGCTTCTGAGGGGTGTATTCAGGCCTACTGACTTGCATATTAAACCAGCACCATCTTCTTCTTCAAGGCCTAAAACTCGATCCATGCCTAGAAAACCGATGCCCAGACTGCATGGTCAGGCCTCTATGCCTAAAAAACAAATGATAAGAATGGCTGAAGACCTTATTACTTCAGTCAGGGGAAGCCAATCTTCCCCTCTAAGAGACCTAGGACTGAATTTGCTTATGATACTTCTGATCAGGATTCTGATATTTCTGTTTGCTCTGATGACCAGGATTTACCCTTATCTACCTATGAAGATTCTGATGCAGAGGATTCTATTCCCTCTGCTTCCCCTCCAGAGGATTTCTCTTTTGGTGCAACCTTGCATACTCTTAGGGAGCATTTTTCACTGGGAAAGCCAGGATTACTCTGATTCTAAAAAGAGGTTTAGGGATTTCTTACTCCTGCCCCAACACAGGCCTTTAGCTATCCCCCCTGTACTGGACATTGTTGATAATGCCTTTTTGGAATATAGCTTGGCCCCTAACTCCTTACCTCCTGCTCCCAGAAAACCTGATAGATATTACTGGGTCCCTGACTCTCACAAGTTCCTTTTTAAAAATCCTACTTTGAGGATCCTGAGACCATTTCACAGGGACCCAAGGGCATTAAGGCTACTATGCCAAAAACCCTACCCCCGCTGATAGAGATTCCAGGGCGCTGGATCGATGGGGTAAAAAGGTATGCACTTTTGCAACCTTGGCCATTAGGGCCTTAAACTGCCAGTTTCATATGTTAAAGTATCAGTAGCATATTATTGGATTGCTTAAACAGAAAATAATGTTGATTCCTGACTGTGCTGAAAGTAAGGATTTACAGGATTTAATGCATTCTGCTGAACAAGTTGGAAAACTTACTTTGCAGTGTGGTTTTGATTCACTAGAGACATCTTGCAGGGCTGCTGTCACTGGGTCTGTACTTAGAAGGCATGCGTGACTTAAGGAGCAATCTTTACCAGATCATGTTAAAGCTAAATTGCTGGATGCTCCTTTAAATCAGGACCACCTGTTTGGCAACAAAGCAGAAGAAGTACTTAAAAAAGATGGAGGAAAAAGCTAAATCTATGCAAACTGTTAAAGATTTCCTACAAGTACAGCCTCCCAAATTTAGTAGGCATTGGTCCTCTAAGAATTGGTCCTTTCCTGCCTCTTCCAGGCCTTCTCAGTCCAAACCCAGAACCAGCAGAACACCCAGGCTTCAGTCCCAAGGTACGCACAGGACTGAGCAGTGGGGGGCTCCCACTTCCAAATCAGGGAGTAGTAAGACCCCCCCCATGGTAAACTGTCTCAATGACTTAACTTTAAAACTTCCAAGCCCTTCTCAACTGACTGCTCCTTTAGGGGGGAAGATTGCTCTGCAGGCAAAAAACTGGGAACTCATTTCCCAGGATAAATGGGTTTTAAATATATTTTCCCAAGGATACAGATTCCACTTCCACACGTTACCAACCCCAAACGGTTGGCTAGATCTATCCCCAAATCAGTGGGCAGAGGCTCAAAACAAGTACTCTCTCTCTGTTAAGTATAAGGGCTATTCAAACTGTACCAGAAGAGGAAAGGGGACAAGGTTTCTACTCAAGACTTTTCCTGGTACCCAGAAAAGACATCTCATGGCATCCTATCCTGGACCTTTCTATCCTAAATACCTTTTTGATGATCCCAAAATTCAAGATACTAACTCTTTACTAGTTGCTTCCTATGCTAGGCAAGGATTGCCTGGTTGGCAACACTGAATTTAAAAGAAGCCCACCTGCACATCCCAATCAGAGAATCTTGCAGGAGATACCTACACTTCAAAGCAGGCTACATGCAATATCAGTTCTCTGCACTGCCCTTTGGCATATCTAGTGCGCCCAGGGTATTCACAAAGTGCCTAGCTCCAGTCATTGCATTTTGCAGGCAAAGAAATATTCAAATATACCCATACCTGGATGATGGTCTAATTCAGGCAGAAAGCCAGGACATACTTTTGAATCATCTGGCTTTTGTATAAAAGGTGCTAACCTGTCTGGAGTATGCCATAAACGAAAAGAAATCACATCTTGTACCCTATCAACAAATTATATTCTGGGGAGCAAGCTTGAACACAACTTCCCAGATGGCTTTCCTCACGCCAGAGAAACAAATTCATTTAACAGCTTACTTCAAACTAATGGCCACAAAAACCTTGCTATATCTGCAAGGCAAATACTGCAAGCCTGGGGTTCATGACCTCCTGCATTCTCCTAATTCCATATGCAAGACTGCATGTGAGGAAACTACAATGGTATCTTAAAAGCCTATGGTGTCAACATTCTCAGGATCTAGAACCAATGATTCCTGTCATACCTTGCCTACAGTTAGAGTTCATTTGGTGGGCAGAGGCCTGCCACCAAAACAAGGGACTGCCATTCACTCTACCCCCTGCCGCCCAAACCCTAACAACAGCTGCATCAGACTATGCATGGGGGGCTCACCTGGCAGGGAAGTGCATTCAGGACAAATTGAACCCAAGTCAAATGCACCTGCATATCAATCAAAAAGAAGTGTTAGCTGTACAGAATGCTCTGACAGCCTTCAAGGACCACATTTTTCCAGGACAATTAATGGTAAAGACGGACAACACCACTGTTATGTGGTACATAAGCATGGGGGTACCCACTCATACCCCTTCTGCAGACTAGCCATGGCTCTGTGGAACACAGCCTTGCGCTACCAAGTGCACAGGCTCAATTCCTGCCAGGAAAGCTAAATACACTAGCAGATGAACTAAGAAGAAATCTCATAGACCCACACGAGTGGAAACTGGAACCAAAGACTTTCAACATGTTAATAAACAAATGGGGGAGCCCAGATAGACCTGTTTTCCTCCCCCCAGAACTACCAATTGGACAAATTCTGCACAAGGACTTCCTACAAACGAGCTTGGAAAGCGGATGCCCTGTCCTTCACCCGGAAAAATCTGTCAGTTTATGCCTTTCCTCCTCTGCCTTTCCTCTCCATAGTACTACTAAAGATCAAACAGGACAAAACAAGGATGATACTGATTGCACCAGACTGGCCACGCCAACACTGTGTACCCCCTCTTGCGCAGTGTGTCACTGCTGGCACCATGTCACCTATCTCAGACCCCTACCCTGCTGTCCCACCAGGAGGGCCAGATTCTGCATACTCCGCTTCAAATCCTGAACCTGGCAGCCTGGCTAATTACCTGATATCTCCATTACCATCCCTCAGTAAGCAAGTGTTGGATGTCATTCTGGAGGCAAGGAGGCCTGGTACTAGAAAATCTTATGCTGAAAAATGGAAAAGATTCTGTTCCTGGAACCATATTTAAGGGATGGGCACAGCAGCGCCCAATTTACCTCAGATTCTTCAATACTTAACTGAGATGCTTCACAAGGGTCTTTCCTTTTCCTCCATCAAAATTCATGCCTCAGCCATTTCAGCTCATAACACCACAGAACCACCCCTCTTCTCTCATCCACTGCTCAAGCAGTTCCTCAGAGGGGCCAAAAACTTAAGACCACCAAGGAGAGCCCGAACTCCAGCCTGGGACCTTAACTTTGTATTGGGAAAAACTCACTCTACCTCCTTTTGAGCCAGCTGCAAGTGCAGAGGTAAAATTCCTTTCTTGGAAAGCAGTCTTCCTTTTAGCAATCACTTCAGCAAGAAGGTTGTCTGAATTACAGGCCCTTATGGCAGTGGTGCCTTTCATCATCTTTCATGCGGACTGGGTGTCCCTTAGGACCAATCCCTCCTTTGTGCCCAAGGTAGTATCCAGTGTGGCTCTTAATCAGTCTATTCATTTGCCAACCTCCTTTTTTAATCCACAGAACAAAGGGGAACAGATACTGCACTCCTTAGATGTACACAGACAACTTAGATTTTACTTGGACAGGACTAAACCTCAAAGGAAATTTGAACAGCTGCTGGTGGCATTTGCTGCAGGGCAGAGGGGAGGGCCATTTCAAAGCAAACCATTTCTAAATGGATAGGCCATTGCATTCATTTCTGCTATAAGCACCATGGAAAACCTGTCCCACAGGGGATAAGACCACACTCAACCTGGGCTGCATCTACCTTTACGGCCTTTCTCAGAGTTGTCCCTACCAGGGACATCCTAGAAACTGCTACCTGGAGTTCTGTACGTACTTTCACCAAGCATTACCATTTGCCAATTTTCTCTAAATCCAGAGCTGGTTTTGCCACTGCAGTCTTGCAGGGCCTTATAGCTGGTCCTAATGCTATCTAAATTCCTCTACCCAAATGTGATGACTGCAACAGTGAAACACAAAGAACATAGTACAGTTGTGTACACTTACCATAAATGTAGATGTTCTAGTGTATTCACTGTTGCAGTCCTGGTTACCCTCCCTCCCCCTGATTTCTTTTGACTACACCTCTATTCCTCTTTACTATGCTTAAAAGCTTTTTATATATATATATATATATATATATATATATATATATATATATATATATATATGTATTTAATTGCTTCCTATTAGGGGGGCACCTGACATCTGGGGCAAGAAAAACATATGTAATCGAGTCGGCTGCATGCTTTATACCCCTGACTACCTGACGTCATGGAAGATGAGACAGCAACCAATGCAGGATCCAAGACTTTGATAATCAGGCCGACTGAGAGCTACTGCAAGCAGATAACCCAAATGTGATGACTGCAACAGTGAATACACTCAAGCATCTACATTTATGGTAAGTGTACACAACTGTACTTTCCCACTCGCGTGTTCCAGTTTCTGTTGTGCTTTTAAACTTGGTGGCTTTTGAGCTGCCCACCTCTACTGTAAATGTGACTGTGGAGGCTCCAGCCAGTCTCATCTCATCTGCTAATTCTGCTGGGCACTGAAAGATCAGACTGGGAAGGCCCTCCCTTTACATCCTTAAAGTATGAGTTAACCTCTGTTTCATATTATCCCACTCACTTGGTTTACACTGCAGTATTGAGAGTATTAATCCTTTTTTTTCCATCTTACTTTTAAAATTTGTAACATGTATAACTAGACTACCAGTTGCTGGAGAGCCTAGGAACTGCTTCTCTGGAATCTGCTTGGGAATATTGCTTCTGATTTGCTCCTGGGGGAAGAGAAGGAGCAGAGACACATTATTTCCTTGCCTTCCTAGAGATTCCCAATCAGTGAAAAGCCTGAAAAAAGTGGTTTCTTAGTAGCCAGTTTGGGATTAATACAGCTGCTTTGCTTGTAGTAAGATAAGGAGCAAGAGAGTATTTTCTTCCGCTGGTCTCTGGCTGGGCAGTGTGTATGGCACTTCTGATTGGACTGGTTGCAGTTTTGGTGAGAGCCACTTCAAGGCTTTTGCACAGCTTGGCTTTCTGTTGTATCCAATTGCTGTGGGTTCTATCGAGGGTATATGCCAAGAAAAAGACTATAACAAATGTACTTTAGTGTACCCATCAATACCTGGGTTAATACTACTTTCCAAGTAGGAGCTTAGGAATAGTATTGCTGTTTTGATTCTGGGAAGAGAAGAAGCAAAGAGTTATGGATTCCCTAGCTGAGTGCATCTGTGTTGAGACCAGTATTATCTCTACTACTAGACAGATGGTACTTACAGTAATCAACTCCTGACCGAATACTTGCTCTTCTCCACATTAGTAAGCACTTAGAAACTTGGATTTGTACTTTCCAGCTGTCTGTGTGGCCAGCGTGGTTGAAATGGGCTGGGACTGAAACTAATCCAATGGGATCAGATAAATTGTATAAATGAAGTAAAATGGACATCCTGAGTCAGAGTAGCAGTTGTTTCATTTTTAATGATAACCATGTACTACTTAAACCAACTGACAGTGTGTGAGGGATGTAGTTGTTACTGGAGGCAAAGCCGAAAACCATAACAAATTGGGATCACTAAGGAATGCCAAAATTCCACAGTCCCGAGACTCTGAATCCAGAGGACCAGAATCTCGAAATTGTGGAATTTCAAAACTTAAAAAAAAAAGTAAAACATGCAATAAGCTATTCTAACGTGTATGCGCCCATACCCCCTGCAACTTAAATATACCAACTCCGAGATTGCACTACAGTGGAGTGAACGGCAAAGTTCCCGTTCCACTCTGTACGGCAATCTCCATTCACTACGTTCGAGATTCCGCAGTCTCGAGATTCAGGTCCTCAGGAGTCAGAATTTTGGGATTGTGGAATTTCGGTATTCCATAGTGATCCCAACAAATTATATGCAGGTTGTCATTACCGCACAGACCACACTTAACCAATCATGTGCAGCTCAAACTGAACACATAGCTTGACATATGCTAAGGCTCTTGGTAGTAGCCTATTTAAACCCCAAAAGACTCCTAAATGTAACCTAGAAATAGACTACTTTCAGCAGCCTCAGAAGCATACAACACAGGCAGCACCCATCATGAAACACATTTTATTTTATTTAGAATTTGGTAACCGGCATAGAGCGCTGATCCCGTTGGACCTATGTCATTCTTACCCTAGGGAAAACACAATAGCTGCATTACATTATATACAGAGTGATTGACAAAATGCAATATATACATATATTATGTACAAAGTGAATTTATAGCTGGTTTAAAGGAATAAAGGGAAAACATAAATGACAGTATATGCAAGTGAGTAAAAATGTTTGTGTGTGTGCGCGTGTGTACCTGCACTGTATATAGAGTGGAAATCAGTTGGCATGCTGAAGGAATCGGAGTTAAAAACAGTCAGAACAAGTTATGCTAATGGAAGAAGGCAATGAAAAGATTAATTTATATGACCAGTGAGACAGCAGTTTCATTCTCCTGGAATCTTGAAATGTGCTTTTAATACTTTCTGCATACATAAATATGTGCTTCAACTTACATTTGAGTGTCACACTGACTTAGTTCAAAAGACCATAAGACAAGACTCCACACAATCCAATATCTTAGCTGTATATGACTTTATTGTTTGACACACTGATACACCATTCACCAGGCTTTGGAAGTATAGGGGGTCAGGTAGGGTGTTTTAGAAAAAATGTTTTTCTCTAATCATTTTGCATAGGTTTCTGAAATGTGAGGTTTGGTGAATTGTGTATGTATGCAAAAAAATTAGAATTGTCTGACTTCATTAAGTGACAGCTCACAGCACGTAAAAAAAATAACACTGTTTCCAGTACCGCTAATTGCATTCCAGTGTTGTAGTTATCTATCTCCAGTCAGTTTTACTTGAGCTTCCATAACCTCCTGCAACCTACTTTACTTATTTAAAGCCTTGTGTACTATTTAATTCTATTTTCATTGTTCAAAATTCAATGCTGTTTCCTGTTTGCACTGTGCAGAGTGAAACATTGTATTTAATTACTTTTTGATGATTTATCAATTCATATAGTTTCTGCACGTGTGACTGACAGTGTTAATGTTAATTGCTGTACCCCAGTCCCCCTAATGGTGAACCATGAGCTCAGTGAGAAAATCAACCAGAGCTGCTACTGATGTCTGGCTTGTTGGCCAACAGTTACCTGCCCTTAATAACTCACCTTGCTCAAATTAGCTTCCAACCAACAGTCACATTTTACGCAGACTGTTCTATGATCTTAAAACCAACAAGTTAACTCTTTCATCGAGTTTTTCAAATGCTGTTGAAGTCCTGCACTTGTGGCAGTTAGCTAGCATACCTACAACGCAGAAGCCGAATGCAGTGGCAAAACTCAAAAAAGTCTGTATGAGAAGCATTCTAGAATCAGGAAGAATAAGAAGAGCCAGTCAGATACACAGTCTGTTAGAAACAGATTTTAGCATTGCACTTTTGAAGCTTTTTGATGTGGGGTATGCTGATGCAGAATTATTGATAAAGACTCAAGAAGACTGGGATTTTCTATAAGATCAACGTACAGTCAGAAAAATGATAATTGTGCAAGAGGACAGTGAATTCAAAAAATGAATGGACAGAAAAAAAACGACTACAGAAAGAAATGAAACACAAAGATAAAGAACAGCTGAAAGAAACAGTCAGAGAAGCTGGAGAGCTGACAGAGGCAGAAGACAGTAGTGAACATGAAAATGATGATGAAGATGATGCAGCAGCAAACATGTCAAAATACCACCAGAATTTACTAACTGGTAGACAGCCTGTCAAAGAAGTGAGCACAGTAGATACAGGATCAGCTGAATCGGTATCTAGAAAACGACTGGTGGCTGATCCTCTTTTTGTTGCTAGCTTGGATCGCAGAAGAATAACGTCTCATCAAGCAATGCATATTGTTGCACCGGCGCTGCAAGCGGCTGGCGTTGATGTAAATGAGCTGGTCATGTCCACAAGTTCAATACACAGAGCAAGGCAAGCTACACGACAGTCCATTGCTGAGAAAGTAAAGAAGCAGTTTCAACCATCAACAGCCCTTGTAGAATATTTTGATGGGAAGCTATTACTCCTCTTTCCTAACAGCTGATCTTGCAGCATGGAGTGAGTGTTCCTATTAGATCGTCGAAGAAGCATAATTTCGAATTCGGTTTCGCCAAACTTAAAATAACGAAAACTGAAAACAGCGAAGGGGCATATGAGCGATTTCTTTCCTTGGGAAAGAAATTGCTTGCCCGCCTCCGGTAGTTTGCTGTTTTGTCAACTGTATTACGATCTCGGAGTTGGTATATTTAGTTAGGGGGTGTGTGTGGGGGGAAGCCCCCACTTTTTGTGTGTAGTGATATATATATATATATATATATATATATATATATATATCTATATCTATATATATATATATATATATATATATATATATATATTTTTTTTTTTTTTTTGACAAGTGATTTCTTTCCCGGGGAAAGAAATCTCTCATATGTAGTTTTGCTTTTTTCATTTTTATGGGTTCGATGAAGACACATTCGAAGTAATGCTTCTTCGATGTTGTGATATAGACCCTGGAGTGATATGCCTGACTTTATCATTGCGAAAAAAACTGTTACAGCTTTGCGAGTTGTTAAAGACTGTGCCGAACAAGCAGTCAGATTAGCAACTGAGTTCTGTCAAGTGCTGACTCGCAATGAGGAACAGCAAAAGCTGGTATATCAGATCGTTGAACACCATTAACAGAAAGTCACAGAACCACTAAAAAGACAGTATAGTACTATAAATTAACTGATGTAAACTTGAGCTTGCTACCTATGAATGTTGTTCATTTTTTACTAGCCTTATTTTTTCCTAAACTGTTTGACATTTGTGTTGCTCAGAATTACAGATATTTCAGATGCAGCATGAAACTGATATTTGCCATTTGTGTACTGATTTGTGAATATATTTCTGTTGACACAATTTGGGAAAAAAAGTAAAAATCTCAGAATTAAAGTGCACTGAGCTGTCACTTAACTTAGAGTTTAAGGCTTTGTAGGTTCATAGGTAGGTGCTAGGCTATTGGCCCTGAGGCCTATACATGCCCAGCCAAAAAGGTACCCTGGCTTTTGCCACCCAAGAAAATTATTTTCCTGCGCCATTGTCGAGCAGAGCCACAGAGGTGATCCCCGGGGTGAATTTCCTATTTCCCATCCAATAATCAAGATTTTTCTTGAAGAGTGCTAATGAGGAGCTTTGTTTGATATAGATAGGTAGTTTATTCCAGAGTATGGGAAGTCTGTGGGACAGGAATCTATCTCTCCGGCATGTTCTGTTTATTGTGGGGACAAGGTTTAGGTCCCTAGAGTGTGTAGCTCGGAGGGATTGGGATTTATTTAAGTGGAGCATGTCCAACAGCTCTGGGTTTGACATAGCTTTGTATGTTAGGCAGAGATCACCTCTGAGTAGGCGATATGCGACAGAGTAAAGCTGGAGTTTTTTTAGACAGTCTGCGTAGGGCATCTGTTTGAGGCTGGTAATCCTCTTTGTGAGGTATTTCTGTGGCCTTTCCAGTTGTTGTAGATATCTTGTGAGGTACATACCAAAAGGGGTGTTGTACTCTATAATGGGTCGAATGAGTGATGCGTACAGGGGAACAATGACCTCTTTTTTTCTGGATTAAATTTTACATGGTTCTTTATCCTACCAATCCTCATAAACTCGAATGCGAACAGAATATAAAAAAAAATGTTTTTTGCATATATACGTGGTGGTGCTGCGGTAGCATAGTCGCCTCACAGTAAGACGCTGTCTGGTTCGATTCTCAGCTAGAGCATCTTCTGCATGGAGACATGCGTGAATGGGCATTTGGACTTGCAAATGGACTTTGTTGAAGGTTGTTCATCAGGACTGGTAACTCGGCACGTAAAAATCAACTACCAATCATTAGTGGACCGGAGTTCCGCTGTGGTGACCCCTAACCAGGAAAAGCCGAAAGACACAAACAAATATACATGAAACACCCTAGGGTTAGGTCATTTTGCCTCTCAGATGTCAAGATTGCCACATTATGTATGCACTCATGTCCTTGAACCACAAGCACACGTACATGGGTGTGAATGACTTGAAACATACCTCCCTAGTTAATATGAAGGGAGAGACATAATGGAGTTCTAGGAATGCATGTCCGAGGCAGGAATGAACCTAACCTTGAGCAGTTTTCTACCACCACTAAGAATTATGCTGCAGTACTAACAAAAGATTATTGACTTCAAAAATTGACTTAGCTTCTGGTGTCATTCTAAGGGGGTGCAATACAAATCAGCCTAGGAGGAGATGGTAGGTAGTCCTGCAACTATTTCCCCCAAGGATTTTGTATATTGGCTAAATCTTTTTCAAACTGGAAAAAAAGAAAAGCCCTGCAAGTAGGATCCAAGTGCAAGGCAAAACAAACTATAAGTAACTGTAAAAATGCCAGCACAAAACTCAGTATATATCAGCAACAAAACTACAGCAACACTAAGGTAAAACTTAAGTGTTTTAATACATATCGAACAATTCAATAATCCAGACCGGTTTGTACTTTTCTTGTTCCACTGAGGAAAGCCATGTTAGGCTAAAACCGGTCTGGATTATTGAATTGTTCTATATGTATTAAAACACTTAAGTTTTACCTTAGTGTTGCTGTAGTTTTGTTGCTGATATATACTGAGTTTTGTGCTGGCATTTTTTCAGTTACTAAATCTTTTTCAACCTCCTTAGTGCCTTTTTTAGGTAACATCAGTCTTGTAAAGATTCCAACATAAAACAGAATGCGGATAACATAAAGGTGTTAATGCTCAGTGCTAGGAGCCTTAAGAAAAAAAACTCCACTTCTTGCAAGCATTCTTTACCCAGGAAAACCTTGATATATGCATTGTCACAGAGACCTGGTTCAAGACCAGTGAGAGCATTCCATCAATAAAGGATTTCAAACACATGTTCTGACCCACTGCATTAGTTGAAGGTACTAAAGGCACTGGTAGCTCTATATTCTTTAAAAAAATTCACTTCAGTTCTTGTTAGACTTGGAACTCCTCCACATCCAACTTAAAACCCTTATTTATATCATAGCTAACTATAGTACCCCCTCTATATCCTCCTCAGCCTGTATCTTCTTCCTAACCTGCATGGAGTCCCTGTGCCTTAAACCAGACATCAGTTTCCTTGGAGACTTGAACTACCATCCACTAACTGGACTTAATCATTACAAACTACCTGAACCAGTTAGTCTGCACAGCAGCCAGGAGTGATGAGATACTGGACTTGGCCCGTACCATTATGAGGCACCTGTGCTCCCCACCAATTACAACATCCACCCTGGTCAAATTGGACCACATATCAGTCACATTCACCTTAGGACATAAGCCAGAAGAGTCTTCCATTACCTTGGTTTTCAGAGATTATGTCAAGGCTATTGTACTAAAACTGAGTGATGTCCTGACTAAATTCAAAAGCTCTTTCCATCTCGACAACCAACCACTTATGTGGAATCATTTTATGCTAAATTTTGTGCGCATGTAAATAGATGCATATATTCCCCTATCAGAATTAAACACAACGCCAAATTTAAAAATAAACTCTTTGGTGTAGCCCTAAGATATGCAGCCTGTATACTGGAAAAAAAATTTATTGCATGCAAAAATAAATTTAACTCTCAAAATGGCAATAACACTCTTGCTAAACTTAACAAGGAACTCTGGTTGCAGTAGAGAGTCAGTTATCCAAACCAGTCTTCCAAAGTTTTCGGGTAGGAAAAATCATAAAGTCTGAATATGCAAACGTTATACATATTCTCTTGAGCATGTTTTTTGAGGTTGTAGCCAGCTCATGTGTGAAAAATATTCTTTTTTGTCCACTGGAGTCACTGAATAATTGAAAAGCGTATTCCTGCATGCAGAAAAAAAACAAGATTTTAGAAGGTTTTTATCTGGTTCAGTTATAAGTTTGATTATCCAAACTACTTTAGGTCCCAATTAGTTCAGATAATAGACTCTCTAGTATATTTAAAAAAATAAACCTAAGCCAGGTACCAGTCAAAAATAGCCACTCTAGGAAAGGATAACTACAAAGCCTTCTTTAACAGTATTAGATATCTGAGAAACAATATCCAGCACTGCACAGAACTTATAGCAAAGGATATCATTCACTTGGACCTAGAGGACATAGCCAGTCTACAACAGGACAAATTTAGTTCAAACCCTACACACTCTCCCCTCCTATATTCTCAGATCACATACCTGCATCTACAGCCCCCTTCAAATCTCTCAAGAAAAGTGCTCAAAGTGATATCTAAGGACAAGAGCACAATTTCTGTGGAACCAGATACCATAGCGAGCTACCTACTAGTCAGCCTGAAATATGACTTGTCATACCCCCTACAGAGTTTATTCAGTATCAGCCTCGAAACAGGCTTCATGCCAGTTGAAAGGAGGACTGCAACAGTCATCCCTTGGCAACAGTCAGCAGACCTGGATAATTACAGACCCATAAGCATGATCATTATGGAATTAATTGACAAGGACATGGATAACCTGCAAACTCGCAACTCCAGCCAGTTCAGATTCATCAAGGGCAGATCCTGCCTAATTAACCTGGTCAACGTCTTTGAGAAGGATAATGAAGCAATAAATTAGGGAAAATCAATACACACCTCATAGTGAGGCCTCATAAAGGCATTCAGTACCATCCAACACTCAAGTGTCGTGGGTAAACGCTCCCAACTAAGTCTAAAATCCTGTGTATCTCATTAGACAGAAAATTGCCTCACGTATTAAACTCAGTAAATTAGGGTGAGCTGCTGTACCTCCTCCAAAAGACATGTCACTAGTGGTGTACCCCAAGGTTCAGTCCTTCGGCCATTCCTCCTTAGCATTTACATCTTGAAGGACAAGGCAGTTATCTGAAGATGATTTCCTCTTGGAAACAAAAGTGGGGTTGGGTCTTACAAACAACTTTTATTTCTTCCGTCGGCCTTATTAAATTTCTGAATAGTGGAGTTGCAACAAATTTGGTCATTTTCTTCCTTGACTTCCTCAGCAACACAGCAGTGGACCAAAAAGTAATGAAAATGAAAATAATCTGTTTATGCTTAATGAATAAGTGGGTCCTGTTAAGACAACATTTTTTAAGTCTGGTATCTGCACGTATATTTAAGTTTTTATTCACTGTGTTTTTCTGCTTGTAAATAAAATGTTTCCTGAAAAGGGGATCACAAGAGCATGGCAACCACACCACTCAGTCTCCATATTCTAATAAGGGAATTTCTTTTTCTCCAATTTGAGGTACATTTTTCTAACCAATGAGATTTCCTATCCCATCAACCAATCATGACTAATGACCTCATCCACCCCCCCCCCCTTCAAGAGGATTTAAACCAGTGTAGAGTAAGAGTTTTATTATCCAATAAAGTCTTTTTATGATGAAAGTCCTCAAAAAAATAAACCATGTAACTTCAACCTACAGAAGGATCTCTGTGAATGCATATTTTTGTTACATTTTTTACTGTACTAATAGTGGTTAAGAATACCATAGTACTTAAGTTGAATTTGGAAGTATAGATTACAGGGATTACAGTCATGTACCACTGTCAGTGCCACCAAGGATCACGGAGCATTAAAGGCTCACCTTTCTCTGTTTTTTATTCATCCTGATAAGAACAAGCTCCGTGTATGGATTTGGTGAGCCTAATAAGAATATCACTCCACTACAGAGGATCTTCTTGCATTTTTTCATTAATAAAGTTTAGGGATCTTTTAGCATATTGTTTTTGGCATTTGTATTGCCATGTCTTTGTAACCATCAGGTTTCTGATTCTTTGTTGCCGAATACAGCTCATTTGTTCCTCCAGGATATGAGAACTGAACAGTGGAGAGGAAAGCCACCTCCCTTTTGACGCTGTGGTGTTTTGTGGCTTTAAGGCTCTAGCCTCTATGTAGATACCCATAGCATCAGCAAGGGTGCGTCACTCGCTAGCACAGGCGCCACCTCTAGTAGGCTGGGTCACCTGGGTCATAATCAAGTTTTTATTTGTCTGCACCAGTGGAGCTGCTTAGAATCTTTGAGTTCTTGTTTCTAGCTGTATAGGTATGTCAGTTTGTAGTGTAATAGATGTTCTTCGTGTTTCACTGTTGCAGTCATTACATTTGGTGTAATCTGCTGGCAGGTTGCCCTCAGTCGGCCTGATTAACAAAGTCTTGGGTCCTGCGTCGGTTGCTGTCCCTTCTTCCATGGTGTTAGGTCGTCAGGGGTATAAAACATGCAGCTGACGCCATTTTCATCAGTCTTTCTTGCCGCGTGGTGCCCAAAGCAGAAGCAGTTCGCAAGTGCTGGTCGGCCGACTCCTAAAATTTACGTTTTCGAGTTTCAGATCCGAAGTTTTCAACCTAAAGCTAAGTATCCCATTGGGGAAACATTTTCTTGCTCCTTACCGATGTCAGTAAAAGTTAATAATTGTAGTACTTGTGGGAAGCAAATACCTCATAAGGATTTTCATTTGTACTGTATTCCTTGCCTAGGCCCTGACCACAACATGCCTTGCTGTCGGTTTTGTGCTAAATGTAATCAACGCACTATTAAGCGTCGGTATATTTTTGCATCAAAATATTTTGGCTCAAGATTTAACTATCCCGAAATGTCATTGGTTAGCAATCTGACTACTGAAATACATACAAAATGCAAAGAAAAAGACAGAGACAGACAGAGGTCCAAAACCGACGACAAAGCTTCTCCTAAGCCAGTCGCCGGTTCGCTGGTACTCAGTGAGGCGCTTTTGCAGCCCCTGATACCCACTACTTTTGATTTGCAGGCCTCTAGTTAGACCCATTCGGAGTCCGGTATGCTGTGAGACACTAAGTATTGAACCCACAGATGTCTCTACCTTGGATGGGTCCGGAGCCGCTGAGCAGGCACCGGCTTCTGAGGGTGTTTTCAGGCCTAAAGATTTGTATATTAAACCAACACCATCTTCAAAACCTAGGCCAAAATCAACTTCTATGTCTAAAAAAACGACGCTTGGGCCACGTGCACAGGCCCCTATGCCTAAAAAACAAATGATCAAAATGGCTGAGGATTTAATTACCTTGATCAGGGGTTCCCATCCCCCTCCTGCTAAGAGGCCTAGTTAAGGCACTGACTATGAATCATCAGATCAGGTTTCTATTTCTTCTGATTCCTCTTCTGATCACGAATTATCTATTCCACCTTATGAGGACTCTTATGCAGAAGATTCCATCCCTTCTGCTTCTCCTCCTGATTATTTTTCTTTTGGAGAAACTTTGCATACCTTAAGGGAACACTATCACTGGGAGCGTCAGGATTTCTCAGAATCTAAAAAGAGGATTAGGGATTTCCTTCTTCTTTCTCAGCATAGGCCTTTGGCTATACCTCCTGTTCTAGACATTGTTGATGATGTTCTCTCAGAATCCAGCATGGCTCCTGATTCCCTGCCTCCGGCTCCTAGTATGCCAGACAGATATTATAGGGTTCCTGACTCCCACAAATTCCTCTTTAAAAACCCTACTGCTGATCCTGAAACCATTTCTCAGGGTCCCAAGGGCATTAAGGCTTCTACTGCTAAAATCCTACCCCTTCTGATAGAGACTCCGGGGCGCTGGATAGATGGGGTAAGAAGGTTTACACATCTGAACCTATGCAATCAGGGCTTTAAACTGTCAATTTCATATGCTTAAATATCAGCAGCATGTCATGGGCTTACTTAAACAGAAAATTATGTTGATTTCTGGCTGTGTGGAAAATAGAGTTGCAGGATTTATTGCATTCAGCTGAACAAGTTGGAAAGCATACTTTGCAATGTGGTTTTGATTCCTTGGAGGCCTCTTGCAGGGCCACTGTAACTGGATCTGTGATAAGAAGACATGCTTGACTCAAGGAGCAAAATCTGCCTGATCATGTTAAAGCAAAATTGTTGCATGCTCCTTTACAACAGGACAGTCTGTTTGGTAATAAGGCAGAAGAAGTTTTGAAAAACATGGAAGATAAAGCTAAATCTATGCAAACTGTAAAAGATTTCCTACAAGTGCAGCCACCCAGGTTCAGTAGGCACTGGCCTACTAAGAATTGGTCCTTTCCAGTACCCACCAGAGCCGCTCAGGTCAAACCTAGACACTCCAGAGACTCCAGGTTTCAGTCACAAGGAACTTGTAGAACAAAACAATGGGGTGCCTCCACCTCCAAATCTGGAAGTAACAAGGCACCTTCGTACGGTAAACAGTCTCAATGACTTTCCTCTGCAGTCACCAAGCACTTATCTTTTAGCCTCCCCTTTAGGGGGAAAACTGGCACTTCATGCGCAAAACTGGCAACTAATTACCCAGGACAAATGGGTTTTAAATATAGTATCCCAGGGATGCAGATTTCATTTCCACACGTTGCCAATCCCAAACAGATGGCCAGATCTGCCTCCAAATCAGTGGGCAGAGGCCCAGAAACAAGTTATGTCCCTCATGAATACGGGGGCTACTCAGCCAGTACCAGGAAAAGGAAAAGGGACAAGGTTTTTATTCAAGACTTTTCCTGGTACCCAGAAAAGACAAATCATGGCGTCCAATTCTGGACTTATCCATTCTAAGTACATTTCTGGTCATTCCAAAATTCAAGATGCTGACTCTACAACAGCTACTTTCTATGCTAGGCAAGGATGCCTGGTTGGTAACTCTAGACTTAAAAGAGGCTTACCTGCATATCCCAATCAGGGAATCTTGCAGAAGATACCTCTGCATCAAAGAAGGCTATTTGCATTACCAGTTCTCTGCACTGCCCTTTGGCTTATCTACTGCGACCAGGGTCTTCACAAAGTGCCTGGCACCAGTAATTACATTTTGCAGACAAAGAAACATTCAAATTTTCCTTACCTGGACGATTGTCTAATTCAGGCAGAAAACAAGGACACTCTTCTAAAAGATCTGGCATTTATAAAAAGACTTCTAGCTTGTCTAGGGTACACCATAAACTAAAAGAAATCACAACTGGCACCCTCTCAAAATTACATTCCTGGGTGCAAGCTTGAATACAGCTGCCCAGATGACTTACCTTACACCAGAAAAACAAATTCAATTGATGACTTACTTCAAACAACTGGCCACAAAAACCCAGCTATCTGCAAGACAAATTCTGCAGGCCTTTGGGGTTCTTGGCTTTCTGCATTCTAATAATTCCATATGCAAGACTGCATATGAGGAAACTTCAGTGGTACCTAAAAAGCTTATAGAGTCAACATTGTCACAGCTTGGAAACAATGATTCCTATCATTCCTTGCCTGCAACAAGAGTTCCTATGGTGGGCAGAGGCCTGTCACCAAAACAAGGGACTGTCATTCATTCCACCCCCTGCCACCCAAACCCTGACTACAGATGTATCAGATTATGCTTGGGGGGGGCACATCTGGCAGGGAGATGCATTCAGGGCCAATGGAGCCAAAATCAAATGCACCTACATATCAACCAGAAAGAGATGCTAGCTGAACAGAATGCTCTGACTGCCTTCAAGGACTATCTTCATCCAGGACAACTACTGATAAAGACAGACAACACCACAGTCAAGTGGTGCATAAGCAAGCAGGGAGGTACCCATTCCTACCCCCTTTGCAGACTAGCCATGGCTTTGTGGAACACGGCCTTGACTTATCAGATACATCTACAAGCTCAATTCCTGCCAGAAAAGCAAAATACTCTGGCAGACAAACTAAGAAATCTTATGGACCCACACAAATCGAATAGAAACTGGATCCACAAATCTTCAACATGTTGACATGCAAATGGGGGAGTCCAGACATAGATCTTTTTGCCTCACCCCAAAACTATCAATTGGACAAATTCTGCACAAGAATTCATCACAAAAAAGCTTGGATAGTGGATGCTCTATCCTTCAGCTGGAAAAACGTACCAGTCTATGCCTTTCCCCCTCTGCCTCTGCTCTCCAAGGTCTTACTAAAAGTCAGACAGGAAAAAACAAAAATGATTTTGATTGCTCCAGACTGGCCTCACCAACACTGGTACCTGCTCCTATGCAATATGTCACACCTTCCTCTGTGGTACCTGCCTCAGACACCTTATCTACTGTCTCAGCAGAACTATCAAATTCTGCACACTCAGCTCCAAACTCTGAATCTTGCAGCGTGGATAATCATCTAATTTCACCAGTTACATCTCTCAGCAAATCTGTGATGGATGTCATTTTGGAGGCTAGAAGGCCCAGTACTAGAAAATCTTATGCTGATAAATGGAAAAGATTCTGTGCCTGGAACCAAGCACAAGGAATAAGCACAACAATGTCCAATATTCCTCAGATTCTGCAATATTTAACTGAGATGCTTCACAAGTGCCCATCTTTTTCTTTCATAAAAATCCATGCCTCTGCCATTTCAGCTTATTACAACACAGAGCCTCCCCTCTTTTCTCACCCCCTGCTAAAGCAGTACCTCAGAGGGACCAAAAATTTAAGACCTCCCAGGAGAGCACCAGCTCCTGCATGGGACCTCAATTTTGTGTTGGAAAAGCTCACCCTACCTCCTTTTGAGCCAACTGCTACTGCGGACATAAAATTTCTCTCTTGGAAGACAGCTTTTCTTTTAGCAGTCACTTCAGTTAGAAGGATTTCAGAACTACAGGCACTCATGGCAGTGGAGCCTTTTATTATATTTTAGCCGGACAGGGTGTCTCACAGGACCAGTCCATCCTTTATGCCTAAAGTGGTATCTAGTGTGGATCTTAATCAAACCATTCATCTGCCAACCTTCTTCCCAAATCCGCAGAACAAGGGTGAGAGGATTCTGCATTCATTGGATGTACACAGACAACTAAGATTTTGCTTAAACAGGACAAAATGTCTAAGAAAATCTGAGCAATTACTGGTGGCATTTGCTGCAGGGGCAGAGGGAAAGGCTCTTTCAAAGCAGACTATTTCAAAATGGATAAGCCATTGTATTTATTTCTGCTACATGCACCATGGTAAACCTGTCTCTAAGGGGATCAGATCCCATTCCACCAGGGCTGCATCTACTTCTGCAGCCTTTCTCAGAGGGGTTCCTACCAGACACATTCTAGAAGCTGCTACCTGGAGCTCAGTTCATACGTTCACGAAACATTACCATTTACCTCTCTTCTCTAAATCAAGAGTAGGCTTTGCCACTGCTGTCCTGCAGGGCCTTATAGCTGCTCCTAATGCTGTATAATTCCATCCTCCCAACCATAGCTTTGGGATTCTACCCAAGTATAATGACTGCAACAGTGAAACACGAAGAACATAGTACAGTTGTGTACACTTACCATAAATGGAGATGTTCGAGTGTATTCATTGTTGCAGTCGTGGTTACACACCCGCCAGCCCCCTGTTTTTCTCTTACTATACCTCTTCTTTCTTTTACTATGCTTAAAAGCCTTTTTGGTGTATTTGCTTTTATTTGGAGGTATATTTTTTTGTTCTAAATTACATGCATATATATATATATATATATATATATATATATCTATATCTATATTTTGCTCCCCATTTGGGGGGGTCACCTGACATCTGGGGCAAGAAAAACTGATGAAAATGGCATCGGCTGCATGTTTTATACCCCTGACGACCCGACGTCATGGAAGAAGGGACAGCAACTGACGCATGACCCAAGACTTTGTTAATCAGGCCGACTGAGGGCAACCTGCCAGCAGATTACCCTAAATGTAATGACTACAACAGTGAATACACTTGAACATCTACATTTATGGTAAGTCTACACAACTGTACTTTAATGTCTCCCAATATAAACTGTATTTAGTTTGGTGGAGAGCTTTTGATCTGATTTTAGATAATCAGGATGCTCAGGGGGGTACTTAGAGCAGGACCTAGTGATATGGTAGACAGTTTTGCTGAATGTTACCTAAGCCTGTCCATTTCCACTATGGTATGTTGCATGATGTATCGTAAAAAAGATAAGACTCCACACCACTTTGAGGAATTGAGTACAAGGTAGAGGCTGAACCCTTCCAAGGAGAGAGTGATTAGAATTAGAAATTGCTAACTGGGTATGTCTTTTAGTTGAACATTGTCTAAAGGAGGCACTATAGATGGAGCAAAGGCTTTAGCCACGGGAAATCTGTGAGATGAGTGGTACGCCCCATCCTTGACAAAGTAGGAGGGTCTGTTAAAACCACCTTGTCCTAGGCAGATACATGCAGGATCCTCCTGGAATGATACCAACTAACTTGTTATTGAAGCCAACTGTTTTTTCTTTTGACATGTGCATCATTCATTGTGAGGGCAAAATGAACATGTATTTATTCAAGGCAAATTTGTTTACTGCTAGGGTAGAACACTGATCAAGCAATGACCCGTTACAGGCTCAGCCTAAAGCACCATTGACCTTTTCTTCCTTGGAGACATAGGAAGAGAGCTCAATAGTTTCTCTGTGTACAACTTGTAAGGTGGAGTTACTAAGGTAATTTACTACTACATGGACAGCCACAAGGTCATGCTCATATGTTGGACAGTTAAGAGTCTTGGAGGTAATGTAACATTCATAATCTCAGCACCAGAGAAACTGCCTACTGTAATCGTGTTTGTCCAGTCTAATGAGTATAGTGTCTGTGACGCCCATGCACTGGCCCAGCAATCAAGGAGCCTCAATCCTCATCACTAACACCAGTGAGGGGCGTCCACATTGGGAAGGATGACAAATACACACACAGTAAAGTACAATTTTCTTTAAGAGCACACTGAGATCACAGTCAGTTTGGGGCTGGTTTCCCCCTTTCTCTACAGATCCCCAGTAAGACTTCCCACTGGCACAGCTATAGGGTCCAGATCTCAGCCTAGTGGGCAAGCTAAAACCTCCAGCACCTTCTCTGTCCAACCAGTGCTTTCGTGTCCCTGCCCAAGTAGCTGACACACACACACTTTGAGATATGAGTTATATACAAACATGCAGACACTCCTGGGGAAGGCTGGCACAGGTTCTCCAGCTATTCCCATTCTGGCAAGACTGTACCACTTGCCACCAACCATTAATATCAGCTATTAATAAGGGCCTTATCAAAGGGTGTCCAAGTATTACTGTGCAATATTATTATCCAATTGGTAAGTGTTACGAACAGCAAGGCTTATTTGGAGTGGTTTGGACAGTATCACTATATACATGCAATGTACTCTAGAGCTTAAATTATCTCTGCGTAAAACAGCCACAGTTGAAAATTTTAAAAATATTTAATAATAAATAATAAGAACATGACAATGCTTCTTACTACACAGTTCTAGTCAGGTGTTCAGAGATCACAGAGAAATGCTTAAAATAATACAGTAGAAAAGTTCTGACATCAGTACAGAAAACAACTAGTCTAATCTTCGTACTTCCTAACTATTTCGAAGAGAGACACTAAAGTCTAAGATCTTACTTAAATACAGAGACAGCAGAGTGCTGGTGAGTTGGATGTTCTCAAGGCAAATACAAAATCCTCTCTGATTCTGTCTTTCTGTCCTTAAATTGATAACACAGTACCACTGACTCATTTCAGATTACATCATTATTCTCTGTTTCCCAGGTGAAAAGAAACTCTGAGTGTAACGGCCCTTTTGATCTTGCAGCTGGTCAGGAAACCAGAGCAATAAAAGACATTATACATGTAAATTCTAGCCATTAACAACTTCTTCTTTCGGCTTTTCCCAGTTAGGGGTTGCCACAGCGGATCACCTGTCCACTCATGATTGGCAGTAGAGTTTTTTACAGTGTAGAGTTGCCAGCCCAGCGCCCAACCTTCCACAGAAGGTGCACTCACGCCTAGGGCCAATTTAGAGTGTCCAATCCACCTACAGCATGTCTTTGGGATGTGGGAGGAAACTGGAGCACCCGGAGGAAACCCACGCGACCACAGGGAGGACATGTAGACTCCGCATAAAAGGCACCCCAGCTGAGGATTGAACCGGAGAACCTCTTGCTCTGAGGCGACAACGCTAACCACTGCACCACAGTGGCTGCCCAAAATTCTAGCCATTAACTCTGGTCTCAAAACAATAGGGAGAATTCCTTCATTCAGACATCTTGGCTCCGAGTTTTGAGATTAAACAGTTATACAATGCTTAACTTATCAACGTTCGTCCAATAGAGTATAATGTATTTACATTTTTGAAGTTCAACATTTACCATAATTTTCTTACATTTAAGAGAACAAGCATGTGGCTTACAGTAATATTTACAAATGGCAGCATTATCTGTAAAATCCTATCTAGCTAGGCTGGCAGCCTTGACATTATCCCCCCCCCCCCCCCCGGAGAACTCAAGCTAGTTTTTCAAGTGACCCTTGAGAAACGTTGCTTGAGAGGGTTAGGTCTATCTGAGTATACGTTACCCCATTCCCTGTCCGAGAGTCCATCTGCCTTGGCATTGCTAATCCCACTGCGGTGCTGCATTGATGCATCATATGCTTTTACAACCCTAGGCTCTTTCTTAGCAACTTGGCATTTTGCTGGCTGGCTCTGTGTAACCATGTTAGGGGATTGTGGTCTGTAACTACAGTGAATTTTCTTCCAAACAGTTAAGGCTGAAGTTTCTGCAGTGCCCACACTATGGCTAGACATTCCTTTTCTACAGCTGCATAACATTCCTCCCTGGGTTGGGGTCTATGACTGAGATAAACCACTGGGTGCTCTTCTCCCGCTGAAGAAATCTGGCTAAGTACAGCCCCTACCCCATGGTTCAAAGCATCTACCTGCACAACAAATTCTTTACTGTAATCTGGACTGGCTAATACAGGGTGTCCTCCCAAAGCTTCGTTAAGCTTCTGGAATGCCTGCTCACATTCTGGGGTCTACTCTACCTTATCTAGCCTGTTTATTCCTTGTCAGGTCTGTGAGCGGAGCAGCTATGGTACTATAATTGGGGACAAACTTTTTGTAGAACCCTGCTTCCCTAAGAATGCCCTTACCTGCTTTTTGGTAACAGGTGCAGGCCATGCCTGAATGGCTTACACTTTGACAGGTTCTGGCCTGATCTTACCACTCCCCACTCTGTGTCCCAGGTAGGAGACCTCTGCCATACCCACCTGACATTTGCTGGGTAAATGGTCAGCCCTGCCCTCTGTAGTCTGCCCAACACCTCTCTGACATGTTGAAGGTGTTCTTGCCAGTAATGGCTGTAGATGGCAATATCATCTAGGTAAGCAAGGGCAAATCCTCCTGCACCTGCTAGGATATAATCTACCAGCCTCTGGATAGTTGCCGGGGCATTTTTCTTCCCAAAGGGCAGCTTTGTGCACTCATACAAGCCAAAAGGAGTCACAAAGGCTGACAGGCTGACTTCTCTCTAGCACTGGGAGTCTAGGGCACCTGCCAATAACCCTTGGTAAGATCAATGGTTGTAAGATACTTACCCCCACCCAGCTGCTCTAGGGCCTCACCTGTCCTAGGCACGGGGTAAGCATCTTGACTGTGTGACTAATTTTCTGTAGTCCACGCATTACCTGGTGCTGCCATCCTTCTTTGGCACCAGCACCATTGGGGAGGCCCTGTGACTGTTGGACTCTTGAATTACCCCTAGTTCCAGCATTTCCTGTATCACCTCCCTCAGAGTCTGTTTGACTCTCTCAGGCACCCTGTAAGGGGCCTGCCTAATAGGGCTTTGGGGTCCTGTATCCCCCTGGTGCTGCACCAGGTTGGTGCACCCTGGTTTCCCAGCGAAAATGTCCCCAAACTCCTGTAGTACTGCTCGAATTTCTCAAACCTGGGTAGAAGATGGCTGCTGAGACATTGCTACCCCCTCCACTGAGGTGTCAGTCCAGGCCTCACTGAGGAGATCATTCACCAGATCTCTCTCAGACTCCTCTTGCAAACCACTGCAAATACTCAGCACAAGGGCCTCCCTAACATGGCAAGGTTTCATCATGTTAACATGGTACAGTTTGTGCCCCTGCCTCCTGTCTAGCAGTTCTACCATGTAGTTAACATTACTTACCTTTCTTACCACCTTGTAGGGTCCCTCCCAAGCTGCTTGCAGCTTGTTGTGTCTGACAGGAATGAGAACCGTTACCTGCTGCCCTACAGCATGCTCTTTAGCTCGAGCATTCCTGTCATACCATACCTTCTTTTGTTGTTGGACTTCTGCCAGGTTCTCCTGGGCCAAACCCATGAGTTCCCTGAGATTTAGGGCATATGCCACAACAGACTCCTTGTAAGGTTCACACTCACCTTCCCACTCATCACAAATTCAGTCTAGAGGTCCCCTCACCCTATGCCCATACAACAACTCAAAGGGTGAAAAACCTGTAGATTCCTGGAGAACCTCTCCGTAAACAAACAACGGATGGGGCAAATATTTGTCCCACTCCCTTTTAAGCTGGTCTGCAAATGTCCGTAGCATGGACTTGAGTGCAGAGTTTAACCTCTCAACAAGGCCATTAGTCTGGGGGTGGTCTTCAGGTGCTTCACCCCACAGTACTTCCACAGACAAGCCAGCAGGTCTGACATGAAATTGGCACCTCTGTCAGTCAGTATTTCTTTTGGGAAACCTACCCTGCTGAAAATCTCTAACAAAACATTTGCCACATTTTCTGCCTCAATAGAGGGAAAGCCACTGCCTCAGGGTATCTTGTAGCATAATCTACTACCACTAGGCATACTTTTTACCTGTGGAACTTGGGGTACTCAGAGTCTCCACAATATCCATAGCTACCCTCTTGAAATGGCTTCTTAATCATAGGCAGAGGCATCAAAGGAGCTCTCCCCGTGTCTCCTGCCATGCCTATCTTTTAGCAATGCTTACAGTTCCTGCAGTACCCAATTACATCTCTAGAATTTCCAGACCAATAGAAGTTATGCATAGTACATCTCTTTGTACGTTTTATGCCTATATGACCTGCAAAGGGAATATCATGGGCTATGGCTAGAAGCACCAGACGGTAGGCTCTACGCACTACCAACTGCTGTACCCTCTCAACTTCTAGCCCTCCCTTGGAGTTCCACTGTCTCTACAGTACCCTTTGTCCCAGTATACAAATTCCGCCTCACTAGCCACCTGCCTCAGGCCGTGCAATGTAGGCTCTGACAGCTGAGCCTGTCTCAACTCTCTCTTTGTAACCCTCCCCAGCTTCCCTTCCACAGGAAGTCTGGTATCCGCTGACAGCGGTGCCTCACTGTCAGCCTGGCTACTACTACTCACCTCTACCCTTGCAGTCCCTCTGTCCAAGAGAACATCAGAAGCCAGAAGCAGCTGTGGCTCACCTTCAGTCTCACTGCTACAGGGTAGCTCCTCTCCATGAAGTAACCCCCTCACCAGTCCCAGCTGCCAGTATGCAGTCTGTCTGGGTCTCCCCGAGGCTACCAGACTCACATGCTGGTCTGCGAGCCTGACTGCAGGTAACTGCACAAGCACATGGCACTGCCCTATTAAAATCATTCCCTATCAGGACGTCTGCAGGGATATCCCCAAGCACACCTGCTTGCTGGCTTCCTTTTCCACCCTCCCAGTCAAGGTGAACCCTAGGCAAAGGTATTTGGAATGGGATCCCTTCTAAAGCTCTGACTGGAGTAGATTGCCTAGGTAAGTAGTGCTCCTCTGTGATCATTGCAGGCTTCACAATGGTTGTGTCAGAGGCTGGGTCTCTCTTAGCAATGGCCTCTTTGCCGTTCATTGTGATAGGATATAACCTCTTGTGGTAGTTTGGTACCCTTGTTGTCTCAAGACAACGTACTGTTGGCATTTTGTCTTCCCACTTGCTGGCTCCCTCACCTTTTGTTCCCCACCTTGCCTCTGTGGACATCTGTATGCCACATGGCCCCACTGGTTGCATTCAAAACATTTAACCCTAGGTCCTAGATGTGTACCTGGACTAGTGGCTTCCCCTGCTATTGGCAGATTCTGTTAGGGCAGTCTGGGCTCCCCACCATGGGTTCCTTTAGATCCACGAGCAGTACTTGGGGTCCCTTTCCTGTGCAGGGATGCCCTGCTTGCTAGGTATAGGTCTCCCTTCTTCTCCAACTCATCTGAAGTAGCACATTGTCTGTCAGCTAACCAGATCCTCATGTCGTCAGGCAAAGTGCTAAGGGCTTGTTCCCTCACCAAAAGGTCTGCCAGCCCTTCAAAAGTGGTGACCTGATATCCACTCACCCACCTATGAAAATAAGTGCTCGGTTCAGCAACATATTCACACACACTTTCATCTGCCTTGCGTCTATACTCACAAAACTTTTTCCTATAAGTTTCAGGTGTTAGTTTAAAAAATTCTAACAAGAAATTCTTCACAGCAGTATAATCAAAACAGTCAGCGTCAGACATTTTGGACAAAATAGTTACATCTTTAACATGGAGTAAGGGGGTCAGGAGCCATACCTAGAGCCTTTGGTCAACATCATACTGTTTACATACCCTCTCAAACATATGAATGAAACTATCAAAATTACCCCCCTCTGTAAACTGCAGAAGAAATTTTCTGACCTTTTGTGCTTCTGGGGTTCGGTTACTCCCTTCTCCATTACCTCCATGACTCTGGCAAAGAGTCAGCATCTCCTTTTCATGCTGTCTCTGCCGCTCCTTTTCCACAGCTTCCATTTTCAATGCCTGGCCTCCAACTCCAGTCTCTTTAGCTCCAGATGGATTTTTAAGTCCTCTGCATAAAGGTTGAGCTATCCATTCCCTGAGTGTTGTTCATCTCCACGGTCAGTCTGATCGTCATCCTGGTTGCTGTTTTCTGATGCAGCTGTGATCAAAGCTTCAATCATGTCTGCTTTAGTCAGGTTTCCTTGCACCAGTCCTTTAGCCTGGCTCCTTGTCAGCTTTTCATACTCCTCTGCTGACATGCTTGCCTGCTCTCCCTAACTAACTAAGCTCACAAAAGAAATAAAACAGTTTTGATCTGAACTCTGAATATTCACTGCATGGATAATTTAGAGTACAAAACCACCTTCAGCGATCACTATACACAAGCTACAGGAATTCACTATCCACACCACTACAAGCCAATTAGTATGTGCCAACCAATTAATATCTAGTGTGGATATCCCACCACTGCTAAACAATTTAATATTGTGACACCCTTGCACTGGCATAGCAGTCAAGGAGCCTCAATCCTCACCACTACCACCAGTGAAGGGACATCCACATTGGGAAGGATAACAAATACACACAGTAAAGTATAATTTCCCTTAAGAGCACACACAGATCACAGTCAGTCTGGGGCTGGTGTCTCCCTTTCTTTCCAGTTCCCCAATAAGACTCCCCACTGGCACAGCTATAGGGTCCAGATCTCAGCCTAGTGGTCAAGCTAAAACCTCCAACACCCTCTCTGTCCAACCAGTGCTTTGTGTCCTTGCCCAAGTAACTGACACACACACACACTTTGAGATATGAGTTATTTACAAACACTCCTGGGGAAGGCTGGCACAGGTTCTCCAGCTATGCCTCTTCTGCCCAGACTATACAGTAGCACTGCTTGTCACCAACCACTAATATCAGCTATTAATAAGGTCCTTATCAAAGGGAGTCCAAGTATTACTGTGCAATATTATTATCCAGTTGGTAAAGGTTACGAACAGCAAGGCTTATTTGGAGTGGCTTGGACAGTATCACTATGTACATGCAATATACTCTAGAGCAGGGGTGTCCAACCTTTTGGCTTGCCGGAGCCGCATTGAGTGAAGAAAAATTTGTCCTTGGGCCGCATATAGAATATATCATATAGTTGACGCTTTCACTCCAGCGGGCAACCAAAGGTGACCTCCTGGCTGTACTGTAGGTGCATTCGAACAATGAATAAATGCCTAATATTTGCCTTCTAATTCTCGTTCTAATTCTTAATCTGAAACAGTTAACTCTAACATCTACCCAAGTAGTGCTGAATAATCTTAGGTGTTCCACTTTGGTGGTGATGTGGAGACACTTAAACTCTGCTCTTGTCTTTGAAGAAGACAAGATCCTGACGTAGAGCAGCATTTTATATTCACCACAAATGATGCTTAAATGCAGTGATAAAATAATTGGTTTCAGTATTTAGTTAGTAAATTGGTGTCCTTCAAATGGATCCAGTGTGCCTCTGTGGGTCAAAATGTTTAGTGGACTTTTGACAAGTATTGCCTGCATGTCGAACTCCTCATTTTTCATGTACTGGCTAAAAATCTTAACTCCATAGTGTCTGTTTTAGGCCATATTCACCTGATAAACATCCCAACATAACAAATTCCAGTCCTGACAATATCTAGGTAGCATTACTGAATGCCAGAAGCATCAGTAGCACAATGCCTAAACTTGAAGCCAGACTTGTTAAGCATATTATCCAGTGATAACAGGTGTCCATGCTAAGCTCATCCATGCTGCACACTCCTGTTTCTATTTACTGTGTCTATTATTGTGCCTCTTTTCATAAAATTTGTATCAGACTAACATAGTTTACATACTTATTGTTAAACAAATTGTACATTTTAATCATATCTAACAAGCATCCCACAAAATACTGCTAGGAATAGAAAACATAGCCACTGAAATGGCAGTTCCCATTTAATAAAAAAAAAATCATGAGAGCCTCCTAGGTGTATAAAGTCACACACTAGCCTACAGCAGAACATCTGTACATATTAGTAATCAATATCTCTAAACTCTTGTAGCATGCTTTACTATAGAATCCATCTCACCTGTGTAACCCCCCACAATTTTATTTACCCAGAATAACATCTTTAAGTTGATAAACTTGACAGTTGTGATATCTGTCAAGTTATAGGTTCATAGATAAGTACTACGCTATTGGCCCTAGGGCCTATATAAGCCTAGCCAAAAAGGTACCCTGGCTTATTTATGAGCAAAAGCAATGCATTAAAATAGGGGAAAAAAACATATACTTCTGGCAGTTCGAACTCACCCTTGCATTTCCCTGCAAAAAGCACCTGGAGACCCGACACACACACACTTCAGTAGCCAAGGTACCATAGTAACTAATATTATACAGAAAAATGTGTTGTAACTAACAACCAACACACAATTCAGCATGCCATGCTGACCTGTTCCAGCACACAAAACCTCAATATAATCCTATAAACCAGTTTCTTTACTCCTTCTCCACCCCCAAGCTGCAACCACAAGAGATGCATTAAAAAGCACTATATTACCTTTAAATAATTTATCAAATTAATTTAAATAGGGCATCAGTATTTAACAATATACTAATCATATAAAAATTCACTGTCCTAATTAGAATTCTGAATTCAATGACACCAGTTATTTCAAAATTGCTTATGTGGGGTATAATTGTGTAACAGCCTACCAGACATTTGAAGCTTCGCTTTATCAGAATTAAAGTATTGAATTTGCTGACAATTTTAGTAATTCTGTGAAGTCTACAAGAAAATGACTAAAAAATCTCACATCACAAACATTATATGAACAATGTCCATAAAGCTTAGAAAATCTTCATCATTTGTAGATCATGACTATAGGTTTATACTCGATACAAATAGGACATTTGGGTCAGTCTGACCACTATACAATTTACCCACTTATTTTCCACTGATGTTCATCGTGTTTCACTGTTGCAGTCCTAGCCAATGGGTTATCCGGCTCCCAGTAGCCCTCGATCGGCCAGAATACCAAAGGTAAGTAAATACGACATTGGCTGTCGTCAGTTGTAAAGGACGTCAGGAAGTCCGATACAAAAGGAGGCAGCCAACGTCACTTCCTCAGTCTTCCTTGCCGCGGAACCCAAAGCAGAAGCATTTTTTACATGAGTGCCGGTTGGCAGTTTACCTTTTTGGTTTCTGACTACAAAGTTGAAGTCAACTACAGCTAAGTACCCTGTTGGGGATCCTCTTTTCTTGCCTTAACGAATGTCAGAAAAGGTTAATTGTCTTACCTTTGGAAAGCAGATTCCCCATAGAGATTTTCATTCCCATTGTATTTGTTTAGGCCTTGACCATGACATTCCTAATTGTGATCTCTTTACTTCCTTTAATCCGCGTACTATTCGTCATCGGGCTAAACTTTTAGCTAAACATTTTGGAGCTTGGCCTAAGTTTTTCGGTATGGTGACCGCTGGTCTTCAGGCTTCGGATATCCCCAAGAAACGTAAGGATAAGGACCGCAACAGGCTCCAGAGGGTCAAGTCCTCAGATGATGTTAAGTTGGTCATCAGTCATGTGGTAGCCAGTGATGCGCCTTTGCATCCCCTGCAGGCCTTGGTTGGGACCATTTCAGAGTCCCCCCAGGCCTCCGGCTTCCATTTTGCCTTCTGACCTTTAGCCTGTTGCCTCTTAAGCTGAATCCAGAGCCGCTAAGCTGACTCCAGTGTCCGAGGCCTCCGTTCTTCTTTCAGACAGCAAGCTCATACAGACGACCTCTACTGCGACTTCTGCGGTTGCCAGGCCTCCCGAGTCCTTCAGACTTGCAGGTAAATCTTCCAGTCGTAAGCCTGTGAAAAAGCAGGCTCCAGTTTCTTTTCGTTCCCCTCAATCCCAAATGGTTAAAATGGCTAATGACCTTTTGACTCTTGTTAGGGGTTCTCAGCCTCCTCCCTTTAAAAGGGTTAGGGATATCTCTCCTGAGGCTTTGTCTTATTCTGGTTCTGATACTTCTAGCATTTCTGCTGATGAAGAGGAAGTTTCTCAGGTTTTTTTCTCTTTTTGAGGATTCAGATGCAGAGGAGGCCATCTCTTCTACTTCTCATCCAGAGGATTTCTCTTTTGATGATACTTTGAATACTCTCAGGAACATTTTAAATGGGAAAGTCAGGATTATCCCCAATCTAAGAAAAAAATTGGGGAGTTTTTGGATTTGCCTCAGCATAAGCCTCTGGCTATTCCCCCAGTGTTGGAAGTGGTTGATTATGTTTTTCTGGAAAATTCCTCTACTCCAAATTCGGTTCCTCCTGCTCCCAGGAAACCTGATGGGTACTATAGAGTCCCTGTTTCTCATTTGTTTCTTTTCAGGAACTCGTTGGCTGATCCAGAGGTTATTTCTCAAGGCCCTAAAGGAGTTAAGGCCACTGTTACCAAAAATCCTGTTCCTTCTGACAGGGAATCAAGGAACCTAGATAGGTGGGGTAAAAAAAAAGTTTATACCTCTGCCACTCTTGCTATTAGGTCTATTAATTGTCTTTTTCATATGCTGAAGTATCAGCAGCACACCTTGGAGGCTATTAAGTGTAGGATAGCAAGTGTGCCTCTTTTGGCAGAGAGTAAGGATATGCAGAATTTGCTGAACTCTGCCAGTCTTGTCAATAAACATTCATTACATTGTGGTTTTGACATTCTAGAAGCCTCCTGCAGGATTACAGCTACTGTATCTGTTATTAGAAGGCATGCTTGGCTCTGGGAACAGCCCCTTCCAGAGCCTGTCAAGACTAAGCTTTTAGATGTACCTTTACGTAAGGAAAGTCTTTTTGGCAGCAAAGAAGAGGAAGTGCTCAAGAAGATGGAGGATAAGGCCAAGTCTATGCAAACAGTTAAGGACTTTCTGCAAGTTCAGCCTCCTCGCTTTAGCAGGAATTACCCTTCTAAGAGTTGGTTGTTTCCTGATACCAGCAGATAAAACTGTTGTAGGACTAGAGGTTACAAATCTTCTAGGGGGCAGGTGGCTACCCCTTAAAGGTCTTAGCATTGTCAGGCTTCCACATCCAAGGCGGGAACTTCTAATCCAAACATTCTCAATGACTTTATCCAACTTCTGCCTGTTCTTGCCTGCCCGGAGAGTACTTTAGGGGGAAGGTTGGCCCTTTTTGCAAATGTCTGGGCCACCATCATGGATGACAAATGGGTACTCAGAACTGTATCCCTAGGACACAAGTTTTCTTTCCACACCTTTCCAGTACCCAAAGGATTCCCGGGCGCTCCTCCAAACCAAAGGGCAGAAGTAGAAAAACAAATTTTGTCTCTGTTACATCTGGGAGCAATAGAATCAGTTCCTGCTCAGCATGTAGGCAAGGTTTCTATTCCAGAATTTTCCTAGTTCCAAAAAAAGAATGCACCTGGCATCCTATCTTAGATCTATCCATTATGAACTCTTTCATGGTAATTCCAAAGTTCAAAATGCTCAATGCTCACTCTGCATCAGTTGCTGCCAGTGTTAGACAAGGATTCCTGGCTGGTAACTTTGGATCTCAAAGAAGCTTATCTGCACATCACTTTCAGGGAAAGTTGCAGGCAGTACCTTCATTTCAGGGTGGGCAAGCAACATTATCAATTCTCTGTGCTGCCCTTTGGTTTATCTACTGCTCCCAAAGTTTTCACGAAGTGCCTGGCTCCAGTCATTGCTTTTTGCAGGCAGAAGAAAATTCAGATTTATCCATACTTGGACGACTGTCTAATTCAAGCAAATTCTCAGGAACAGCTGTTATAGGATCTAGCATTTGTAAAGACTCTTCTCTCTTCCCTGGGTTACACTCTCAACGTGGAAAAATCAAAAATGGTGCCATCCAAGGAGATAACATTCCTGGGAGCGAGTCTGAACACAGCCGCCCAGATGATATATCACCCAGGAGAAGCAGGCAACTCTTTCAGTTTACTTCAAGGACTTGGCAAGCCTGTCCCAGCTCCCTGCAAGCTCTGGGATACATGGCCTCTTGCATTTTCATGATTCCATATGCAAGACTGCATATGAGGAAACTGCAATGGTACCTCAAGAATCTTTGGTGTCAACACACACACAAGACCTGGATGTGATAATTCTGCTTCCATGTCTGCAGACAGGGTTTCTGTGGTGGGTGACAGCCTGTCTATAAAACAAAGGCATGCCTTTTCGCCCACCCCCTGCCACTCAAGTTCTTACCGCAGACACACCAGTCTACGCCTGGGGAGCTCACCTGGATGGCAGATGCATAAAGAGACGTTGGAATGCCCAGCAAGTGCACCTGCACATAAATCTAAAGGAGTTGATAGCAGTTCAGCAGGCCTTACTAGCCTTCAAGCATCTTCTTTCTCCAGGAACCCTGCTCGTCAGAACAGACACCACAGTCATGTGGTACATCAACAAGCAGTGAGGGACTTTTTCTTACACGCTGTGCAGGCAGAGCATGAATCTCTAGTCCTTAGCAGCATCCCTGGACCTGCATCTCCTAGCTCAATTTCTTCCAGGAAGGCTCAATGTTTTGGCAGACCAGTTGAGCAGACAGACCGTGGATCCTCATGATTGGCAGCTGAACAGAGTGGTCTTTTACAGCATCATTCAACGTTGGGGCACACCTCAGGTGGATCTTTTCTCCTCCCCAGACAACCATCTTCTACCTCTTATTTGCACCAGACAGCATCACAGCAGAGCCTGGAGAGTGGATGCTCTGTCCTTCCCTTGGATGCTGCTGTCAGTTTATGCCTTCCCTCCTCTTCTTCCCAGAGTATTATGGAAGATCAGGGACGAATGACCAAGGACTATTCTCATAGCTCCGAACTAGCCCAGACAGCATTGGTATCCACTGCTTCGCAGTCTCTCCCAATTTCTTCCTTGGCATCTTCCTCTGAAGCCAGATCTTTTGGTTCAGGAAGGGGGAAATATTCTACATCCTCATCTTCAGTCTCACCACTTGGCAGCATGGCTCATTGTATGACTCCATCCTTTTCTTCTTCCCTTTCCCATCAGTTGGTTGATGTGCTGAGGGAGGTCAGGAGGCCTAGCACTAGGAAGTCTTACGCTGGCAAATGGGAAAGATTCTCTCATTGGATGCGGGGTAGAGGGGAATCTTCTTATCAGCCTTCACTTCCTGTGATCCTGGAATACTTGGCTGATTTCCTTCAGGGTGGTCTTTCTTTTTCCTCTATCAAGCTCCATTCTTCAGCCATTTCTGCTCATTGTTCATAGGTTCATAGTTTAGTACTAGGCTAACTGCCCTTGTGGCCCATTTTAAGCCTAGCCAATTAACCCATGTGAGAATCAAACCCTGCACCTTGTGGCTTTAAGGCAAACACCTTAACCATTATGCCAACCTCCCACCCTTGTGTGACCTGTTATGACATGATTTCTGTGTTCTCATGTTATATATCAGACAAAGCAGACATGTTAACAGGGGTGTCTACACCTATAATATTCACTGTAAAGCTTAGAAGGTTGTTAGTGTAACTGGTTCTGTTGGAACATACATGTACTGCAGGTTTTGAAGTGTGAAACTCAAAATATGTCATTAATTAGTGACACTAGTGCTCATATCATCCCAGCAATGTGTCAGACAAACACAGGATTTATGACGAACAGACCAGAAATATGAGCCACACGTGTAAACATTCAGCGACACTCCGAACAGTTGAGAGGTATGTTCTGTAGGAGTTGCCACTGTGCTATACAGGTGAACAGCAGTTATGTGTACAAGGGTGCATTGTGTGCTACTTGAAGGCCCACCACCTACTAACACTATTCACATATCAGAGAAGTGTATATAAGTAGTGACATTAAGTGGAAAGGGCTGCACTGCATAATGTTGAGGGTCTGTCCAGGGTGTGTATGTAGTGGTCTGACTGTGTTGTGAATTTCTCTGGAACAACCCATTTTCTCTCATCCCCCTGATAAAAATGTTTCTCAGAGGTACTTGCAACTTAAAACCTCCCAAAAGGGCACCTACTCCAGCCGGGGATCTTAATTTTGTTCTAGAGAAACTCACTCTTCCTCTTTTTGAGCCAGCTGCCACTGCAGATTTAAAGTTTCTCTCTTGGAAGACTGCCTTCCTTTTGGCTATAACTTCAGCAAGGAGGGTTTCGGAGCTGCAAGCTTTGATGGCTGTGGAGCCTTTTCTTATTTTCCATGCAGATAGGGTCTCTCTGAGAACCAACCCCTCCTTTATGCCTAAGGTGGTTTCTAGATTGACTCTTAATCAGTCCATGCACCTTCCTACCTTCTTTCCTAATCCTCGAAATAGAGGTGAAAGGATCTTCCATTCTCTTGATGTGCACAGACAGTTCAAGTTTTACCTGGACAGGGCTAAAGACCTTCGAAAATCAGCACAGTTATTGGTCAGTTTTGCCCCTGGAGCCCAGGGCAAGGCTATTTCTAAGCAAACCATTTCCAAATGTATTGCACATTGTATTGCTTTTTGTTATTCCTTTCATGGCAAGGTTCCTCTTCAAGGGGTTAAGACCCACTCAACTTGAGCAGCTTCCACTTCTGCAGTCTTTTTAAGGGGTGTCCCTACTAAAGACATTTTGGAGGCTGCTACATGGTCTTCTGTTCACACTTTCACAAAGTATTATAATTTGTCTTTGTTTTCAGGAGCCAGGGCAGGGTTTGCCACTGCTGTTCTGCAGGGCATTATCTCCAATCCTTGATTCTGTTGGTTCCTCCTCCCTTTTCTCTGGGCTTTGGTAATCAACCCATTGGTTAGGACTGCAACAGTGAAACACGATGAACATAGTACAGTTATGTACACTTACCATAAATGTAGATGTTTAAGTTTATTCACTGTTGCAGTCCTGGTTTCCATCCCTCCTTCCCCCTTTTTGGTCCTCTCCTATTCTCTTTTCCTAAAGTACAGGCTAAATTTGGTATTATTTGCCAAAGTTGCTTTTGGTTTAAGCCTTGTTTTCCGGGGGCTTCTGACTGTTATGGCAAGAAAGACTGAGGAAGTGATGTTGGCTGCCTCCTTTTATATCGGATGTCCTGACATCCTTTACAACCGACGACAGCCAATGTCATTTACTTACGTTTGGTATTCTGGCCGATCAAGGGCTACCGGGAGCCAGATAACCCATTGGTTAGGACTGTAACAGTGAATACACTTGGTAAGTGTACACAACTGTACTTTATACTGGATACACTCATACTTCTCAGCCTCTGAGAGCACGAAGTCTGGACAAAGCCATAAAAAATAAAAGTGGGAGAAAGGCCCAAAAATAGAGACAGTTTTTAAATTTTGCCATTACAGACTTAGAAAGTTGATAGAATAACACGTTTTGCATTAGCATAAATTTTCTGAAGGATATGAATACTGAAACTCAAATGACTGTTGTTATTTTCTAACTTCAGTCTTTAATAATTTGCCACTAGTATGCCAGAAAACCACAATTTTATGAAAAACAAGCCAAAAATATGACCAAAATTCTAGACATTCTGCAAAAATCTATACGGTTGAGAGATTTGTGATCTCTGTTTGGTCACCTCTTTCCCCATTAATAGTATCCTATCTCCAGGCACCCATACAAAACCATATTGATCAGCCTTGTCTGTTGATTTGTACATCTTCAAATAATATCAGCCCAGTAGGAAAAGGACTTGTAAAAGCTATGGATATATTCAGCTTGAATGTCAGAATTCGCTAACGATATGAGAGAGAATTCCAGACACTCTTAGAAAATTTGTACAGTTGACAGGTGTATTAATTCAGTACAACACTATCTGTCTCTCTCATGCACACATACATTTCACTGGGGTTGCTGTTTTGCGGCCATGGAGTTAAGTAGATTAAAATGAGGAGTGAAAGCCGATCCTTCATGTACATGACTGCTGATTTTTAGACTGTAATAGAAGCTTTTGTACAGATTTGTTTGTGTAAAAAAGAAAAAACAGTCTGGCTGCTGTCTCTACTGAAATTATTCAGAATAATGACAAGTTAAGTACTTTCATCCACTCATGCAGACTTCATACTTGTTCCAAACTGTTCATTTTTCTGCATTCATTCACACTCTAGAAACCCACAATGCAATTCAGGGTCACTGGAACCAAAGTCCATCTCAAGCACTTAATGGATGTAAGATAGAAACTTTCCTGGATGAGATGGCTGCCATTCAAAATAAAGAACCACATACCCCAATTACTAATTTGGAGGGTTTCCAGTTAACCTAGGGATGTGGAAATAAATTCACAGCAACCACTGAAAACCCGCATAGACAGGAAAGGAAATGATACATTTTGCATAGAAGCTATCCTAGCAAGATAAATGACCGAGAGGCACACAGTGACAGCACTGTTTACTGCCACTTGATATGCTAGTGTCCATTTTCTGCAATTTACTAATTTTTACTAAATAGAAGAGTAGAAAGCCAATGATAAATCATTACAGAAGTTTGGAAATGGCATTCAACCATGCACAATGCTGTTTGCAACTGTTGAAATACATTTATTTGTATAACAGTGCCTGTATGTAGAGAGCAATGCAACTCTTGTAGCTGAATACGTTTGTGTGCTCTGAAGTGAATGAGAACATGATAATAAGTTTACATACACAAGAGCCAGAAAAAAAATACTATTTTTAAAGTGGAGATTGTTAAACTAAAATAGTAGGCCCTCCTAACATGACTGACATCTGTTTTGAAAGCACATACTATGAGATGAAGATTCTCTGTCTGAAAGTAAATACTGTATAAAGAAATCGCAGCAGCAACAGCAAGATTTTATTTGGTTCTTACCTGTTAATACAGTTAGGTGCTGACCCTTTCAAAGGCAATGATGACAAATCCGTATTCTCTTCAGCGTGAACACATACACATAGATTCTTCACCGCGAGCACACAGATCCTACTTTGGTGCGAAAAAAACAATATGGGAAAGGTGCCTTGGCGCACAGGCACACCAACATTGCAGTTACAGGTCACAGGTGCGAAAAACAAATGAAAAAAAGTGATTTAGTGCATGCGTACACTGAATTTGCACTTAAAGGTCGCGGGCTGCATGGAAGAGCTCTGAGGGCTGCATGTGGGCTGCGGGTTGGATTCGTCTGCTCTAGAGCTTAAATTATCTCTACATAAAACAGCCACAGTGTAAAGGTTTAAAAATATTTAATCATCTTCTTTCGGCTGTTCCCGTTAGGAGTCGCCACAGCAGATCACCTGTTTCCATTTCTTCCTGTCCTCTGCATCTTGCTCTGTCACCAACCACCTGCATGTCCTCTCTCACCACATCCATAAACCTTATCTTAGGCCTTCCTCTTTTCCTGTTACCTGGTAGCTTCATCCTTAGCATCTTTTTCCCAATATACTCAGTATCCCTCCTCGGCACATGTCCAAACCAATGTAATCGTGCCTCTCTGGCTTTGTCTCCAAACCTTCCAACCTGGGCTGATCCTCTAATATACTTATTCCTAATTCTGTCCACCCATGTCACACCCAGTGCAAATCTTAACATCTTTAATTCTGCCATATCCAGCTCAAACTCCTGCCTTTTTGTCAATGCCACTGTCTCCAACCCATATAACATAGCTGGTCTCACTACCCTCTTGTAGACCTTCCCTTTCACTCTTACAGGTACGTGTCTGTCACAAATCACTCCTGACACTCTTCTTCACCCACTCCATCCTGCCTGTCCTGTCTTCTTCACCTCTCTTCCACACTCACCGTTACTCTGAACTATTGACCCCAAGTATTTAAACTCATCCACCTTCGCCACCTCTACTCCTTGCATCCTCACCATTCCTCTATCCTCCCTCTCATTCACCCACATATATTCTGTCTTAGTCCTGCTGACCTTCATTCCTCTTCTCTCTAGAGCATATCTCCATCTCTCCAGGATCTCCTCCACCTGTTCCCTACTCTCACTACAGATCACAATGTCATCTGCAAACATCATAGTCCACGGGGACTCCTGTCTGATCTCGTCTGTCAACCTGTCCATCACCATTGCAAATAAGAAAGGGCTCAGAGCTGATCCTTGATGTAACCCCACCTCCACCTTAAATGCATCCGACACTCCCACCGCAGACCTCACCGCTGTCACACTACCCTCGTACATATCCTGTGCCACTCTTATATACTTCTCTGACACTCCTGACTTCCTCATACAATACCACGACTCCTCTCTAGGCACCCTGTCATATGCTTTCTCTAAGTCTACAAAAACACAATGCAACTCCTTCTGACATTCTCTGTACTTCTCCATCAACACTCTCAGAGCAAAGATCGCATCTGTAGCGCTATTTCCCGGCATGAAACCATACTGCTGATCACTAATCATCACGTCTCTTCTTAACCTTGCTTCCACTACTCTTTCCCATAACTTCATGCTGTGACTGATCAATTTAATCCCTCTGTAGTTACTACAGCTCTGCACATCACCCTTATTCTTAAACATATTTAATAATAATTAATAAAAATATAAGACAATACTTCTTACTACATAGTGCTAGTCAAGAGTTCAGAGATCACAGAGAAATGCTTAAAATAATACAGTAGAAGGTACTGACATTAGTACAGAAAACAACTAGTCTAATCTTCATATTTCCTAACTTTTTCTAAGAGAGCCACTAATGTCCAAGATCTTACTTACATATAGACATAGGCAGAGTGCTGGTGAGTTAAATGTTCTCAAGACAAATGCAAAATGCTCTCTGATTCTCTCTCTCTCCTTAAATTGGTAACACAGTACCACTGACTCATTTCAGATTACATCGTTATTCTTTGTTTCCCAGTCTAACAGAAACTGAGTTGTTGTTGTGTCTTTCAGCTTTTCCCGGTTAGGGGTCGCCACAGCGGAACTCCGGTCTGCTAATGATTGGCAGTAGATTTTTACGTGGCAAGTTGCCGGCCCTGATTCACAACCTTCATCAAAGGTACGCCCATTCACGCACGTCTCCACACAGAAGACTCTGTAACTGAGAATCGAACAGGACAACGTCTTACTGTGAGTCGACAACGCTACCGCAGCACCACCACCACAGTAACTCTAACAGCAACGGAGTGTAACAGCCCTTTTGATCTTGCAGCTGGTCAGGAAGCCAGAACAATAAAAGACATTATACATGTAAATTCTAGCCATTAACTCTGGTCTCAAAACAATAGGGAGAATTCCTTCATTCAGACATCTCGGTTCTGAGTTTTGAGATCACACAATTATACAATGCTTGACCTATCAGCTTCCCTCCAGTAGAGTGCAATGTGGTTGCATTTTTGAAGTTTAACATTTACCAAAATTTTCTTACATTTAAAAGAACAAGCATGTGGCTTACATTAATATTTGCAAATGACAGAATTATCTATAAAATTCTGTCTAGCTAGGCTGGCAGCCTTCACAGTGTCAATGTGGCTAACTATGAAATTACCTTTATTAGGGACCTTTTGACTTTCTGTAGTCCTACTGTATCTTAGGGAAATAGGCTTGTTTTTTTTTTATTCATAATAGAGGTATGTGTGTGTCATTTTATGTAAAGAGAGATGTGGGAGAGTACCTGGGTAGCTGTTTGGTTCCTATATTAGGATCATAGGAAGTTACTAGGCTATTGGCCCTTTGGCCCTTACAAGCCTAGCCAAGAATTTAGCCCATGTTCCAACAAGTCAGCACCCTATGCCACTGTCTAGTAGGGACATAGGTGGAATCCCAGGGCGTATTTTCTGTTCCCCATTCAGTTACCCTGGTTGCGCTTAAAAAGGTTTAATGAGGTACTCTGCTTTACACGGAGAGGGAGTCTCTTCCACAAAAGGGGGAATCTCTGGGACACAAATCTGTCCCGCCAACAAGTCCTATTGGTTACACAGACCAGGTTGAGGTCTCGTGTGCGGGTTACTCGAGTGGAGCTTGACTTGCGGATAAACAGCAGTCCCATCAGGGTGGGGTCTGAGATTGCTCTGTATGCCAGGCAGAGGTCACCAATGAGGAGTCTGTAGGAGACTGAGTAGAGGGATAGGGCTTTTAGCCTATCTGTGTAGGATAGATGTTTGAGGCCCTGGATTATCTGGGTGAGGAATCTCTGTGATCTCTCCAGCCGCTGCATGTGCTTTGTGAGGTACATGCTGAAAGGGACATTGTATTCAATAATCATTCTTATAAGGGAGGAATACAGGGATGTTATGACCACCTTGTCTCTGGATGAGATACTCTTTCTAATGAGATGGGCCATGTAGAAAGTTTTCCGTACAACAGAGACAATATGGTGGTCGAAGTCAGTTTGCTATCAACCTGGGTTCCCAAGTCCCTTATGACTGATTACGTGCTTAGTGCCTTATTATCAATGTGATAATTTGTGGGAGACATCATTCTCCCCAAAAGGGATGTTAATGCACTTTTTGGCATTCAGTTTGAGGCTATGTTTCTGGCACCAGTCATTTGTTTGGGTAAGACCCTTTTGGAGGATGTCCACATCACTAGGGGAATTGATAACAGCACCCAGCTTGCAGTCATCTGCAAACTTAGTCAGCCGTAGCCACTAGATTTGGCCTGCACCTCTGTGAAGTATATCCCAAGCAGCAGAGGCCACAAGACTGGTCTACTTGAGGTGGCTTCCCCTATTTTGACTAGGTGAGTTCTATAAGTGAACCAGTTTGCTACCCATCTGGTAACATATAGATCGATGCCTAATTGACAAAGTTTATCTTTTATAGCTGAGTGGGAAATAGTATCAAAGGCTTTGGCCAGGTCAAGGTAGGGGGGTGTGCACCGTCTTCCTCTCATCTATGACCTTGGTGACTGTCTCAAAGAAGTCGACCAAATTTAACAGGCATGACCTCCCCTTGAGAAAACCAAACTGTGTGGGATTAAGTGTCTGGAAGTTGCCAATGTCCTTGTTAGTGAGTTCCATGACAATCCGCTCCATGGGATGCCAGATCAGGCCAGTTAGGCTGATGGGTCTATAATTTCCTAGATCGGTGGACACTCCACCTTTGTGCACAGGGATGACAGTAGCTGTTCTCTACTCAGCTGGGACGAAACCTGGTACTCAGGCTTTGGTTGACTAGGGTGCCTAATGGTGCTGCAAGTTCCTGCCTGAGTTCATGTAGGACGCAGCCTGCGATGTTATCGGGTCCCATGGAAGCTGTATTTTTTTGCCTTTGAGATGGCAGTGATAACTTGCTCCCTAGAGATAAGGGGAGGGAGGGCGGGTACTGGGGATGCCTTGTTTTACTCATGGGGGGACAGAGGAGTGAAATTTTCACTGAACTTGTCTGCCAGCAGGTTGGCTATGTCTACAGGGTTTATGTATGTGGTATCCTTGACCACCAGTTCTGAGTAGATCTGGATGATTCTGTTGAGATTGTGGACATATGTGAAGAAAGCCATATGATTGTCTTTAGTAGATGTGGCCAGTTTGGACTCTGCTTTGGAGATTTCACTAGTGCTCTTATTTGCTTGTCCAGGCTAAGGAGAGATTGCTTCCAGTTAGACACCTGCTCCTTCTTGGTCCTGGACAGGAATTTTTAGGTTGATAGGTTCATAGGTGTGTACTAGGCTTATTGGCCCTGGAGCCTTTACAAGCCTAGCCCATAGAAGTTCCCTGGCATCATGCTGCCCGACGTTAGTTCCCAGTGCCTTTATCAAGTAGATCCACTGCAGTGATCCCCGGGGTGAACTTTCTCTTTCTGATCCATTCATCAAGATTTCTCTTGAAGGCCAGTGAGATACTCTACTTGACATGTATGGGAAGTCTATTCTAGAGCATGGGCAGTCTCTGGGTTATGATCTTGTCCCTCCAGCATGTTCTTTTGATTGTGGTAATGAGGTTGAGGTCTCTGGAACGTGTGGTGTGGTGGGATTTGGATTTCTTTAGATGTAGCATTTCTAACAGAGCTAGGTCAGACATGGCTTTATAAGTCGAGCAGCGATCGCCTGTTAGTAGACGATATGAGACCGAGAATAGCTGGAGATTTTGATTCTGTCCATGTAGGACATGTGTTTAAGGCCTAGGATCCTCTTCGTGAGGTACTTTTGTGGCCTTTCCAGCTGATGCATGTGGATACAAAATGGGGCATTATACTGTATGATTGGCCTAATGGGGGAAGAGTAGAGAGAGATGAAGACCTAATTTTCCTGGATGCAAAACCCTTGGTAATGAGATGTGCCACATAGAAGGACTTTCTAACCACAGTGGCAGTGTAGTGGTCGAAGGAGAGGTTTCTGTTAACCTGTGTCCCCAGATCTCTTATAACACCTTCACTGTTCAGTGGGCTCTCATCGATGTGGTAATTAGTGGGAACTGAATTTTTCCCAGAGGAGATGACAATGCATTTTTGGCATTAAGCTTAAGGCCATGGTTTTGATACCAGTCATTGGTCTCAGTGAGGCCTTTCTGTAGGATGTCTCCATAACTTTGGGAGTTAATAATGGCTCCCAGCTTGCAGTCGTCTGTGAACTTGGTCAGCCAGAGTCCTTCCGTGTTGGCCTGGACTTCTGAGAAATAGATGCCAAACAGGAGAGGACCCAGGACCATCCCTTTGGGACTCCACTCATGACTGTTCGGCAGTCTGATTAGGAGTCCACTACTTTGACACTGTGGCTTCTATCTGTGAGCTAGTATGCAACCTACCTAGTGATATAGGGGTTGATGCCCAGTTTGGTGAGTTTATCAATAATTCCTGAGTGGGGAATGGTATCAATGGCCTTGACCAGATCAAAGTAGGCTGTATGAACTGCCTTGCCCTCATCCACAGCTCTAGTGACCTGACTCAAAGAAGTCAATCAGGTTGAGCAAGCATGATCTACCTTTCTTTTATTATAGAGTTTATTTATTGTAGATGTCCACCAGACATGTTTACTCTTCCTTGAGGAGGAGGATTGTGTCTTGCTTGCTATTTCTGATTCCATGCAGCTATATAAATGCTCATATAGTACTTTTGTGTAAGTTTAGACATGTGTGCCAGCTTCTGTGGAGAGGGCTGTGAAGCTGTTTACAACCTCCTGAGGGAAGGTAAATCAACTTTGGATAAGTTTTTTTGTTTGACCCTAGTGGGGGGGGGGGGGTGACTTCAAAAGCGACTGCTTTGTGGTCTGATCTTACCAGGGATGATGACACAGTAGGGATGCTGCAGTGGTTACTCATGTTGGTTAATACCAAATCAAAGATATTTTCACCTCATGTGGGGATATCAACCAACTGGTCCAGGGCATTTGCAATGACAAAATCAAGGAATCTCTGGGCATTTGTGTTTTGGCATGAATATTTCTTCCATTCTGTGGCTGAATAGTTAAAGTTGCCCAGGATAAGGGTAAAGGGTTGAATCTTGATAGATTCAAAGAGGTCCAGATAAGTGGAGTGGGAATCTTTAGTCAGAGTTGGAGTCAGAGTAGTCTAAGTAAAGCTCTATCAGTATTCAAAAGGCAGTTGCTACACTACCTCAAAGCTCCTACAGCTGATAGGCTTGCAACGGAAGAGGTATGAGCAAGCTGCGAGTCCATGATGATGGCAGCAGTGCTCGTTTTATTTGAGCTTTCTTTTTACCCCAGACCATCCTCCCTGGAGACCTGCTTGAAGGTACCTGTACTTGCAGCCAGTCAGCCCATTTATTGCACTGAGGGTTAGAGCCAGGCATTCCTAGGCTAGACAAGAGCTCTACATCTCCTTAGTTCTTGCCTGGAAAGCCTAATCAGCCAATTCATAAACATTCTGCAAAAGTCAGGTGATAGGGAGTGGGCTAGCTTTAGGTCCCAAGGAGTAGCCTACCCATCCTTCCCATATGCAACTTGAGTCACAGTTGCTACCGGGGCAGAAGGAGGAGGTGGCATGCATGCTCCCTTACCCGCCTTCCCTTCTTGGCCTGTGCATAAGAGAGCTTCACATTGATCTTGCAGTCCAACCAACGCATTACAAATGGGTGATAAATCCAGCCACTGCTAGCTGTTGCCAGTGTTATGGGCATAACAGCCTGATCTTCCCAGGGATGACCTGTCTGCCGTTGGTCACTCAGGGTTATCGTCCCCTACTTAGTCCATCAAATGCCCATAATGCTAATCAAACATGGGTAATTTGGGCTGTAGTCAGGGTTTCATCCATCTGCGTCACCACCCTGGGAATATTGGAGGTTTTATTGGATGCTCACTGTGAAGTCGAGCAAGAATGAGAAATGGTAGTGATTTGCATGTTGGTTACTACCTGACAACTACTAGTGGTGGTCTTACCACAGCTGCAGACAGCTAGGAATCAGTGCTTTTGTATTCTTTCATCACAAGCAGTACAGTAGCAGTAATAATCCACAGGTTGCTGCATATCTAGCATTTGGTGTTCTTATGTCAGTTGTTAGAGGTGGCTGTAGGCCTCCTCTAACCTTCTTTTAGTAGATGGATTGGGTATCTTGTCAGCAGCTAAGCACAGCAAAGCCTTGAGCTACATACTGGTCTGAAATTTTTCAAACTAAGGAGGCTTTCACTGAAACTGTAACCAGAGCAGTTGAAGATTAAATGTACTGCCCAATCAGAGAGGACGATGAGTTAACGTCCCTGTGATACTCGTCTCACCAGAAGCTAAACAGTAATGCTAATCCCAAGCTGACTCCTGAGAAGAAGGTTGCAGGCTTTCCAGTGATTTTTTTTTAAATGCTAAGAATCAGTACCGCTTTACTTTTTCTCTCACCAGTAGAAAAACATTAGTACTTATTCCAAGCTGGTTCCCGGGAAGCTGTTTGCACGCCCTTCATTGAAAATTGTCAGTGAATTAGTACCTTTTAGAGTTGCTTACATAAAGTATGTATTGAAGTTTGCAGACTGTACAGTTAGATTTACTGGACTTTGACTAACCTTCCTGTAAATGCTACATCAGTTTTGTTTATGATTTCAGACTTTTTGCAGTAATGAAACCTAAAAATGGCTAACTCCATAAAAATCCTAAAGAGCTGCATATGCATGAGACATGGGAATAAACTATGCAGAGAATGGATACAGAGGAAGGACTGATTTAACTTATTTTACTTTCTACTGCAGGAAGTGGATTCTGATATAAAAGATCTTGCATTCTTGGCCACAGTCCCCGGAGCAACACCCATTGATAAATTGTACAATATATGGGTTCGACTTCAGAGTCATGTCAACATTGTCTACGATAGTGACATGGATAAAATGGTGACTGAGAAATACCCTGGGATTCGGCAGGTGAGTTACAGAGATATATAATTCTTGCTTCAGCAGCTCAAAAATGTTTTTTTTCCCTGTGTACTTCCATGTAAGACAGCATGGTGAAAGTATTTAGCAGGTGAGTAGGTAAATGTTAGGAGGAAGATAACACCTGTATTGCTTTCCAGTTTTCAGATCTCCATTATTACAAATTTTCCCTTCTCTTCCAAAAACATTTGTCAATATTGCATTCTTTTTTATTAATCTTAATTGTTTTTACAGTTAACTTTGTCTTGCAGTTACCTTTACTACTATCAGAACTGGTGTTCTGCCTTTGATGCTTGGACTTGACCATGCCCCAGCAGTAAGAAACAATTTCCTCTACCCCAATCATG